>NC_143027.1:62495000-62637500 GCF_057628025.1 Oncorhynchus mykiss | reverse complement strand
TACAGTATGTCTTTCTTTATAGTATGTATTTTTCTTTACAGTATGTATTTTTCTTTACTGTATGTATTTCTTTATAGTATGTATTTTTCTTTACAGTATGTATTTTTCTTTACAGTATGTATTTTTCTTAATAGTATGTATTTTCTTTACAGTATGTCTTTCTTTACAGTATGTATTTTACTTTACAGTGTGTCTTTCTTTATAGTATGTACTTTTCTTTACAGTATGTCTTTCTTTACAGTATGTATTTTTCTTTACAGTATGTATTTCTTTACAGTATGCATTTTTCTTTACAGTATGTCTTTCTTTACAGTATGTATTTTTCTTTACAGTATGTCTTTCTTTACAGTATGCATTTTTCTTTACAGTATGTCTTTCTTTACAGTATGTATTTTTCTTTACAGTATGTCTTTCTTTACAGTATGCATTTTTCTTTACAGTATGTATTTCTTTACAGTATGTATTTCTTTACAGTATGTATTTTTCTTTACAGTATGTCTTTCTTTACAGTATGTATTTTTCTTTACAGTATGTCTTTCTTTACAGTATGTATTTTTCTTTACAGTATGTCTTTCTTTATAGTATGTATTTTTATTTACTGTATGTATTTCTTTATAGTATGTATTTTTCTTTACTGTATGTATTTTTCTTTACTGTATGTCTTTCTTTACATTATCTATTTTTCTTTACTGTATGTATTTCTTTATAGTATGTATTTTTCTTTACAGTATGTATTTTTCTTTACAGTATGTCTTTCTTTATAGTATGTATTTTTCTTTACAGTATGTCTTTCTTTATAGTATGTATTTTTCTTTACAGTATGTATTTTTCTTTACAGTATGTATTTTTCTTTACAGTATGTATTTTTCTTTACTGTATGTCTTTTTTTATAGTATGTATTTTTCTTTACAGTATGTATTTTACTTTACTGTATGTCTTTCTTTATAGTATGTCTTTTTCTTTACAGTATGTATTTTTCTTTACAGTATGTATTTTTCTTTACAGTATGTATTTTTCTTTACAGTATGTCTTTCTTTACAGTATGTATTTTTCTCTATCATTTTCAATCCCTTATAGAATTGATAGACAATTTCAAGACATTCATAAATCCGTTAGGACACTTTATTATTGTAATATAGTATACTTGAAATCCAATCCCCATGAGAGCTCAGCCAGTTGTAACATTGTGTCAGTGGTGACGAAGAGTCGATCACTCTCTGTCCCTTTAAAAGAGATCCCAAGTCAGCAAGAGTTTAATGAAAACCAAGCCTTGGGCAGAGCCACAGAGGTAGAACAGAATAAACATTAGCATGCAAACAGCAGCACTGTACTGCCTGAGTGATCTGGCTTCCACAGCACATAGCCCAAGTAGACACTGGGGGGTGAGCAGGGAGGTGAGGGGTGTGTGCCCCCCACCGTGTCCCATGGCTGGAAAGAGGCTGAGGGACAACACGAGGCCTGTCATCCTTCCATCCCTCACTTCGCTACGTTTTATTAGCTCTGTCACATTAATCAATTAGCCACCAGCTTGGCACTCGGGCACTGCAATGTTCTTTTGAACACAGCCTTTTGTTATTGTCAAAGTGTGTACGTGTGCATGTTTGACTGTATATGTTTGCAGGCTGTTTTTTTCTCCTCCTCTCCCTCCCTCTCGGCCAGTACATACCATCTATGTACTATGTTTTTAATATATTTCATTCCCTGACTTATTCTTTGTTGTTTTCTGTATCTCACAATTACTTAAAACAGTCAGACCTGTTTACTCTGCAGTAGGAGTGTTCAAAGAAGATCCAGCATGAACCTCTCTCTCTCTCTGAATCATTTATGATGGATCCCTTTTATGTGCCGAGTGACTTAGAAGACTCAAAAGAGAGAAGTTTGAAAAAAGAAACATGGAGGGGAAAATGAAGAAACACCTTGAGCTCAACAACTGAGTGGAAATACAAAAGCTCTCAATTAGCCAGGTATCAATACAAAGCAGCAGGGCATTCTCTTTGAAAGCCCACACTCTTTCAAATATTAAACCCCCCTCGCTCATTTCAATTCAGTGTTAGATTGCGATGGCATTTGGCTTGCTCTAGTCTCCTCCCTCTCTTTCTTCTCCCCGTGTGTTAGGGGAGAGGCTGTCTGTCTTTCTGCATGCAGCTATAGCAGTATTCATCGCAGGCAGGCAGGCAGGCGTGCAGGAGACAAGATGAGCCCAGTGAAACGCGGCAGAGGCGGGCGGTGCTTGCCCTTCTCTCTGCCTTCTCTCCCTGGTGGCCCCTCCGGGCCCTGGAGCCCAATAAGCAGCCATCTGCAGACAACCTCCACCACCACGCTCCAGCGGCTACACAGCCAGTGGGGTGGGGGTGTGTGTATCTGTGTGTGTGTTTGGGAGAGCAGGGGGGGGGGGGGAAGAGGAGGAAGTAGTCCAAGGGCACAAGCACTCCATCACGAGTCCTGGAAGTGACCTCCCACCACCTGAGTGTTGGGCCCACCCTGAGTGACTGCCATGCTGGCCAGGCCCAGCCACGGTGTGGGAGCTGCGAGCACAGAGCCTGTCCACTGGTGCCCCAGCAATCCTCCCAGCACATCCATCCTGCCCTGCCAGCCCACAGATCGATAGACCTGCTCTTTTAATCAGGTCTCTGGTGACTGTGGGTAGAGGAGGAAGGCTAATTCTTTCTACTCTCTCTCCCCACCTCTTTACCACTCTTTTGTTTTCCTATTTTTTCCTCCCTTCCTGTCCATTTACTCCATACTTGTTATATTCCTATTTCTTTCCTTCTCGTCCCCTCTCTCTCCACGCTGTACTGTAGGTACCTGTGTTGTCTTCCTCTCTCTACTGTACCTCTCTCTCCACACTGTTGTCATGACATTGGCCTGGGGTAGGTTTATGACAGTCATAAATACCTCTTCCCCCCCTTTTTCCTCTCTCTCTACCCTACTGATGTTACATTTGCAAACCCCTTGGTTAACAAAGAGATTCTGGGAACATCAGCAGGTGGGGGAAATGAACTATATTCTGGTAATCCGACCAATTGAACATATGCAGTGGTACTTAATGAATATGATGTCAGTTCGGTTGTCATCTGAGACATTCTCATCAATGATAAGATGACATAAACTCTACAGTGTAAAGTCTACATATCAGAGTTATCGGATTCACATGGAATTGTTGTTCAATTTAAATGTTTGAATATGAAATTATTCGTGATGAGATGAAATGTGATTTTCGCTTCTAAAATGTGAGATTTGGGTTTTCATAAGGTTAGGGCTATACTCAATTAGTGGCCCGCCCCTGTGAAGGGACATGGGCTATAAAACTTTTCAAACACACCCTCCTCTCCCTTCCTGTATAAAGCCTTGACGACAATATAACCTCCTGTTCCGAGGATGTGAGGACGACGGTCCGATGTCAGAATGGTTCAGATAATAACTACAGAACGAAGCCAACATCAGCGTGAGTTTTGGTTGCAAATGGTATGAACTTTGAACTCTTATTCACTACAGAAGTGATACCTCCTAGCCGTTGAGTTAGCAACAGCAGCTGCAAACGCAGGTTAGGAAGGAACAGACAGAGTATCCCGTCTACCACACAACGACGTTACTACAACGTAGCCAATTTACCAGCAGAGACATTCTTCAAAGGACAAAGGACTCGGTTGGGCAACACGGCCTTCCATCTATCACCAACCTACCGAAGCGCAGCTCAGAGTAAATATTATTGCATTTTCCTTTTCCAAATGGGCGGTAATTTAGAATGCATAAGATACTGTATTTACGATAGCACAGCTTCACCCTTTGTTCCTCAGTCTTCTCGCTCTATCACTCAAACCCAGCCCCTTTTCTTTTGTGTAACAAGCTGTCACATCTGTTCCGCCCGCTAGGGACGTTTTCCTTTATGACGTACTTTGTAATCAAGTTATGATTAATTATGTGTATGTGTAATTCTGTGTGAATAGTTAGGTATTTAGTAGATAAATAATTAAACCCAATTTTGTATTGCTGATTCAACTTGTTAGCCAGGGTTCATGAAGATAACCAAGAATATTCAACATTCAGATGAGACTGAATTAAGGTGACGATTAATATTGACTGCTATTGATGTAAAATATTACTAGGTCTTTAAGAGTTTATTCGGAAGACAACCGCTCTATAAATAGTATTTCGTGGTGCCCCGACTCTCTAGTTAATTACATTTACATGATTAGCTCAATCATGTAATATTAATTACGGAGAAATTATTTTATAGAATAGCATGTCAGCTCACTTAATCCGGCATAGCCAAAGACACGACACTGTACTGTACCTGTGTTGTCTTCCTCTCTCTACTGTACCCCTCTCTCCACTCTGTACTGTAGGTACCTGTGTTGTCTTCCTCTCTCTACTGTACCCCTCTCACCACGCTGTACTGTAGGTACCTGTGTTGTCTTCCTCTCTCTACTGTACCCCTCTCTCCACTCTGTACTGTAGGTACCTGTGTTGTCTTCCTCTCTCTACTGTACCCCTCTCACCACGCTGTACTGTAGGTACCTGTGTTGTCTTCCTCTCTCTACTGTACCCCTCTCTCCACTCTGTACTGTAGGTACCTGTGTTGTCTTCCTCTCTCTACTGTACCCCTCTCACCACGCTGTACTGTGGGTACCTGTGTTGTCTTCCTCTCTCTACTGTACCTCTCTCTCCACGCTGTACTGTAGTGTGTATCTGTGTTAGCAGGTTGCCAGGTTTCAGGGAGCCAGTATCCCAGGTTTGCCCAGCAGCACCACTGGCTCCCAGCCTGATGCTGCCAGGCTCCAGCCCTGCCTGTCTGCTGCTTGGCACACACACTGTAATTGTGCTGATTTATTGATATGGAGCTGCGCCATACCGTAACATCATTTATACAAGATCACTCCCAAAGATGCTAACACAAAGAGAAGCAACGTTGGGGCTCTGATACATCGGCTAACTACACAGATCTCCCCCTGCCTCCGACACCTCCAACTGAATTTTACTCTGCTATTTTCAAGGGTGTGTACAGACTATCAAATTGTATATTAAATGATATACAAACTCTATATTCAAATTGAACAGGATGTTGCCTCTGGCTGCCCTTAACAAGCCAACACATCAATGGTAGCAGTACTTTTGAGTCTGTCTTCCTCAGAACCCATGGAGTCTTTATGTAGTTACATAACAAAAATATAACATGCAACAATTTCAAAAATGTTAAGTTACAGTTCATAGAAGGAAATGAGTCAATTGAAATAAATGAATTAGGCCCTAATCTATGGATTTCACATGACTGGGAATACAGATATGCATCTGTTGGTCAGACACCTTAAAAAAAAGTAGGGGCGTGGATCAGAAAACCAGTCAGTATCTGGTGTGACCACCATTTGCCTCATGCAGCGCAACACATCTCCTTTACATAGAGTTGATCAGGCCTGTGGAATGTTGTCCCCACTCCTCTTCAATGGCTGTGCAAAGTTGCTGGATATTGGAGCGAGCTGGAACACGCTGTCATACAAGTCGATCCAGAGCATCCCAAACATGCTCAATGGGTGATGTCTGGTGAGTATGCAGGCCATGGAAGAAATGGGACATTTTCAGCTTCCAGGTATTTTGTACAGATCCTTGTAACATGGGTCTGTGCATTATCATGCTGAAACATGAAGTGATGCAGAGGATGAATGGCACGACAATGGGCCTCAGGATCTCATCACGGTGTCTCTGTGCATTCAAATTACCATAGATTTAAAAAAAAAAATGTGTTCATTGTCCGTACCTTATGCCTGTCCATTCCATAACCCTACAGCCACCATGGGGCACTCTGTTCACAACATTAACATCAGCAAATCGCTAGATTTGCCATACATGCTGTGTGCCCAGTACAGTTGAAAACGGGATTCATACCTGAAGAGCACTTCTCCAGCATGCCTGTGGCCCTCGTAGGTGAGCATTTTCCAGCTGAAGTTGTTTACAAAACTGCAATTAGGTCAAGACCCTGGTGAGGATGAAGAGCACGCAGATGAGCTTCCCTGAGACGGTTTCTGACAGTGTGCAGAAATTATTTGGTTGTGCAAACCCAGTTTCATCAGCTGTCCGAGTGGCTGGTCTCAGACGATCCCGCAGGTGAAGAAGCCGGGTGTGGAGTTCTTGGGCTGGCGTGGTTACATGTGGTCTGCGGTTGTGCGGCCAGTTGGACGTACTGCCAAATTCTCTAAAACAACGTTGGAGGCGGTTTATGGTAGAAAAATGAACATGACATTATTTGGCAACAGCTCTGGTGGACATTCCTGCAGTGAGCATGCCAAATTAACGAGTCCTCAAAACTTGCACATTTTAGGGTGGCCTTTTATTGTCCCCAGCACAAGATGCACCTTTGTAATGATCATGCTGTTTAATCAGCTTCTTGATATGCCACACCTGTCACATGGATGGATTATCTTGGCAAAAGAGAAATGCTCACTAACAGGGATGTAACCACATTTATGCACAAAATCTGAGAGACATTTTTGTGCATATGGAACACTTCTGAGATATTTTATTTCAGCTCATGAAACATGGGACCAACACTTTACATGATGCGTTTATATTTTTATTCAGTATAGTATATGAAATGTCGCCATTCTGCTAAGAGGGAATGCTCATGTTATCTGTTCTTGACCCATGATGATGGTGTCAAACAACGAAGGATGTAGTCACTGTCTCTCACAGTAGCCCGTGTGGGAGGAGAGATGAAAAGAGAGGAGGATGATGGAGAAGAAAGGAGGAGGAGGATTTTCAGCTGTGGGACACTTCTCTATCTAGACTCCTTCCTCTCTGCCTCTAGGCTCTCATCACACCTGTGTACCCACAGCTGCACACACACACACACACACACTATGTCACCCCTTACACAGTAGCTGAATATTAAGCAAGGCTGCAATCAATAAACCAAACACCAAAAAAAGGCCTTTCCATACATCACCCATTTTATTACATTAAAATAAACTTCATTGCCAATTCAAGGGCATCCATCTGGATGGTAATTATGAACAATTTAAGAATGCACTGTACTCCCCTCTCTTCTTCTTCTGTGTATAATGTCAAGGATCTCTTGCTGCTCTTATCATTTTCACGGTTTCCTAATGTACTTGTGTGTTGGCATAATTATTCATGTCATGATCTCCAGTCATGCTAATGATCGCAGCACTCAGTCTTTAAAGAAGGCACCACAGCCTTATCGTATTAAATCAGTTCGCTGTCATAGCAGCCAAACTAAATATATCTCCACAGCAGTTGAATCACGTGTAAGACAGCACTGTTGAGCTCAGTGCCTCCAGGCCCAGCAGTGAACAGTCCTACGGTAACTCAGAGCTGAGTGGGGTCAGTGGTGTAGTTAGTGGGATCCTCAATGAGGTCTCTTCATTCTTCCCCAGACCATTGTCTGGTGAGTCAGTCACTTGGAGCACATCTCGATGGTTCACTGTAGTATGAGGAGGGTCTCTGCTCCTTCTGGAGGGAGGTGTCATGGAGGAAGTGGGCCGTGAAGGAGGTGCAGGCTTCTCTACTAGTTAGCTGGAGAAGAAGTGCTTGACTAGGTCCTTCTTCTTGACCTTCCCCATCTGGATCCTGGGCATCTCCTCCACAAGGACCAGGCCTGTAGGGATGGTGTATGGAGACATGTGCTCTCAAACACAACACATGACAATTAACACATAGGACTGAAACACAACACATGACAATTAACACACAGGACTGAAACACCACACATGACAATTAACACACAGGACTTAAACACCACACATGACAATTAACACACAGGACTGAAACACAACACATGACAATTAACACACAGGACTGAAACACAACACATGACAATTAACACACAGGACTGAAACACAACACATGACAATTAACACACAGGACTGAAACACAACACATGACAATTAACACACAGGACTGAAACACATATAAAGGCATGTGCATATTAACTCTTCTACTGCTTAACACACAGGCACGCACACACAGGCACGCACACCACAGGCACGCACACCACAGGCACGCACACACACACAGGCACGCACACACACACAGGCACGCACACACACACAGGCACGCACACACACACAGGCACGCACACACAGGCACGCACACACAGGCACGCACACCACAGGCACGCACACCACAGGCACGCACACACAGGCACGCACACACAGGCACAGACACACAGGCACGCACACACACACAAGGCACGCACACACACACAGGCACACACACACAGGCACGCACACACAGGCACGCACACACAGGCACGCACACACAGGCACGCACACACACACAGGCACAAAGCCACGAGACACTTCTTGAGCGTACACACAATAACAATTACAGTGGAACAAAGGCTGAGCCCCTGGTGTTGCAGTCAGTTTGAGAGATAAGACAACGTCCTTCATACGCACTAGAGCGTCTCTCTCCCTCAGTAATATCCCCCAGACTGCTTCAAGACATTTCCTATTTGGTTAATACAAAACAATACAATCAGCTTGAAGTAAAAACAAATAGTCAAGGCAAAAACACAAGGCTGAGCTAATTAAATGTCTGCCATTTTGAATGCCTGGTTGTTATGTCGAGTCGTGAAGCCTGCAGCGTTTTTTATTATCTAATGGCTGTGTTGTGGCGATAGACAGAGAATAGTAAATCAACAAATCATATTGTAGCATAGCGTACTTCTGTCCCTCGCAGCAGATGGGTCTGTCTCTCTCTCTCTGCATTTCTCTCTATACATGTGGCTGCATGGCTGTGTCAGACAACTGTGTGTGTGTGTGTGTGTGTGTGTGTGTCTCTCTCTCTCTCTCTCTAATGGGGCTTGTTCACACACCCATCTCTCAGAGGCTCTGCCTGTTGTGTGTGTGTATGTATGTATGTATGTATGTATGTATGTATGTATGTATGTGTGTGTATGTTAGTGTTTGTGTGTTTCTGCACTAGCTAGTGAGGAACACAGCGCTTGACACAGATACAGGGTGACAGCTGAAGCCGGGGCACTGAGGAGTGAGCATCCATGCACTTGTTCCCCCCCCCCCCCCCCTTCTCCACACACTTTCTGTTCATCCTCTCCATCTCCTTCACCCTGGCTGGCCCTGCCTTGGCCCTGTGCTTGCCCGTCCGCAGGCAGCACCTGTGGGTGGGGGGTGACAGGGTCATTGGCAGACAGGCAGCGCTGCTAATCCACCATGCAGGACCAGCAGGGCACAGCAGTAGGGCCGGCACACCCCCACGCCATATGGAGCCCGCAGCACAAACAGACACACGCACACACACACACACACAGGGTGGGCAGAGAGTGATAGAGAGAAAGACAAAGACAGATGGAGGGAGATAGACAGAGGGAGACAGAAAGAAAGAATACAGACAGCGAGTAAGAGAGGGGGGGGGGGGCACAAGGAGGGAGAGAGATGGCCTGAGCCATTCCACAGAAAGGGACATGTGTCTTCTGCCAGTGTTGGGGGGCAAAATAAAACCACAGTGACATTTAGAGCAAAAAAGAAGCCAAGACCGAAACAGCAACGGCTTGCCTGCCTGACAGACCTCCATCATCATCCCTCCTTTCTTCATCCTCCCTCTCTCTCTATTCTCTCCTCAGCTCCTTTCATCAGTCCACATCTGCCCTTGGCCCCTTCAGTTAAATGAGAGTGGCCTCTCTCTCTCTCTCTCTCCAGTAGTTAGGTTGCTATTGATTTTGAGGCTTCAGCAGCAGTTACTATAAACAAGTCTGGATGACTCCCCGGGGGACTGAGCAGTGAAGTCTTCCTCTAATTCAATAAATGCAGTGGACAAAATTCTATTTTCAAAAACACACAATTTAAGGTTTTCGCATGTTCCCAAATAGTAAAACCACAGAACCATGAACACCAAATGGTTGATGGAATGGAGCAGCATGACAAAGCACAGCTAGCTAGCAGACATACCAACAAATCTAATATACAGTAGATCTACGATTTATAAGCAAATAAATACCTCTACATTTATTGGGAGTTTTAATATATATATTTATATTTTTACTAATGCTGCTTCATGGCGCTATAAAACTAGTGTGACAATAATGTCCTTTGTTTTGCCTGTAAACTGCCCCAGGTCTTCAGCTCTGACAGGGTCATGCTCCGCCCCCTCTTCAGCTGCACCACCGATGTCACCTTCTGTCCCCAGGTGGCGTCCCGAGCACCAATCACAGCCACATCTGAGAGGTCAGGGTTCACCACACATGGACAACACCCTGAAAGCTACTGTAATATGTCAACGAGTCAAATGATTAATGTTGTTTAAATCCAACCAATCTAAAAAATGGTGCTAATCTTAATGGTGCCAGCCATGGAAACACAAATGTCTGAGTCTTTAGGCCAAGCGCCAGTGTAAGTCCCTGCAGTGGAAAAGCACCATGAAGGAGCCAATGGAGGGGGTGTTTACCTGTGGTATCAGGGTGGGCTAGCAGGGGTCGCTGCACCTCCAGAGCACTGATCCTATAGCCTCCACTCTTTATGATGTCCACAGAGGTGCGGCCCATGATCCAGTACACTCCATCCGTATAGACCACTGTGTCCCCTGCAGGACACCATACAAACAAGGGATAGATAGGGGAAACACAGAAAAACAAGCCCACGCTAAACAAAAACTGCTTAACAGTCCTCATTTATCAAAGGCATGCACATCTACCATGTACTGAAAAAAACGCACACACTCCATCATTCAACCCCTACTCCCACCGGGTTGTCATATGACTTGGCATATTGGGTGTAATATAGGCTTGGCTTGTGTGTGGAGGAGGGAGAGAGGGTGGGTGGCATAACCACGCAGGCCTGCTCCGTGTGTCTGAGACTCACAGTAACACAACGCAGGCCTGCTCAGTGTGTCTGAGACTCACAGTACCACAACGCAGGCCTGCTCAGTGTGTCTGAGACTCACAGTACCACAACGCAGGCCTGCTCAGTGTGTCTGAGACTCACAGTACCACAACGCAGGCCTGCTCAGTGTGTCGGTGACATTGTCTGCTTGATTAGTGCGTCAGAGACTCAGAGGAACCCCAGTAAACATGGCCAGCACAGTCCACAGTCCACAGTCCACAGTCCACAGTCCACAGACCACAGACCACAGCAGAGCAGCTGAGACTGAGAGCTCCATCAATCAGCAGGTGAATGGCAATATCCTGGACGCTACACACAGGCATGAAAACACACACACACCCAGGCTGCTGATGCATTCAACCTGCTTTGCCTCTATCTCTTGGGCAAATAGCTGAGAGGGAAGAGAGAGAGAGAGAGAGCAGCTCAGCTGGAGTTCCCCTTAATTACCTCCCCCATGCCCACCACTGATTAGCAGCACAACGCCAAGACTGTGCTGGGCTGTCTCAGTGGCACTGTAAGAACAACAGCCTATATAATATATAAAAACACCAACAACCGTGGACTATATCTGGGAGCTGGCTGACATCCAGGCCACCTGACACCTCATCACTAGGTAACACTTTCTCTTAGTGGAAACGCCACACCTACCAGCCAGGGCTCAGAGAGAGGCTGAGGAGAGGGACACTGACTGTCTGTCATACTGTGACCTCAGACAGAAGAGCCATGCTAGACACCTACTGGTGTTACCCCGGGGGAGTACTGGATGGGTGTGTGTGTGTTTGGGAGTGGTGTGTGGAAGGGAGAGTTTATGTGTGTGTGTGTGTGTGTGTGTGTGTGTTGGGTGGGTGGGGGCTGGTTATTGAGTGTGAGGGCTCAGCTGGGGCTGGGGGATGATGAGGAGGGGAAGTGGGTCATTGTGTGGATGAGTGTGGGACTGAGAGAGGTAGAGAGGGTGAGGGGGAGGTGTGAAGAAGGCGAGAGTCCTGGTGGATCATTACAGAGTCCCCAGCTGAGGCAGGGAGAGGGAAATGAAGGCTGTGTGAGAGGTGGGGATGTGTTGGGCAGCGTGAGAGGTGTGGGGATGTGTTGGGCAGCGTGAGAGGTGTGGGGATGTATTGGGCAGCGTGAGAGGTGTGGGGATGTATTGGGCAGCGTGAGAGGTGTGGGGATGTATTGGGCAGCGTGAGAGGTGTGGGGATGTATTGGGCAGAGTGAGAGGTGTGGGGATGTATTGGGCAGCGTGAGAGGTGTGGGGATGTATTGGGCAGCGTGAGAGATGTGGAGATGTATTGGGCAGCGTGAGAGGTGTGGGTATGTATTGGGCAGCCTGAGAGGTGTGGGGATGTATTGGGCAGCCTGAGAGGTGTGGGGATGTATTGGGCAGCCTGAGAGGTGTGGGGATGTATTGGGCAGAGTGAGAGGTGTGGGGATGTGTTGGGCAGAGTGAGAGGTGTGGGGATGTGTTGGGCAGAGTGAGAGGTGTGGGGATGTATTGGGCAGCCTGAGAGGTGTGGGGATGTGTTGGGCAGCCTGAGAAGTGTGGGGATGTGTTGGGCAGCGTGAGAGGTGTGGGGATGTATTGGGCAGCCTGAGAGGTGTGGGGATGTGTTGGGCAGAGTGAGAGGTGTGGGGATGTATTGGGCAGCCTGAGAGGTGTGGGGATGTGTTGGGCTGTGTGAGAGTGGTGGGGATGTATTAGGATTTGTGAGGGGGTTAAGCAGGTGCTGGAGAACGGGGCCTGGCCCAAGGCTGGTGGGTGGTGACTGGTGGAGGACAAGTGGAAGGTGCAGCAGGTGACACATTCACAAGGTCACTCAGCCTCTCTCTCTCTGTCTCTCTCTCTGACTGCCTTCATTGGAGATACAGCATCAGGAGAAGAGAACTACGACATGACCTTCTATTCAGTCTCACTTTTACCAGACGATATAGTCACCTCTACCTTCTATGACTCAGATCATATCAGTGTACATTATCATATGCATAGTACACACTTGCCATCGTATATGGTATCAAGGTAAGGAAATACTAGATAAAGACTTGAGCATAAATCAAAACCAGTTTAGTTACAGTCTCTCATCTCCTCTCTATCACTCGCGCACTTAATCATCTCAACCTCCCAAAATACATTCATCTTTCCTCTCAACTCTTCATCTCTCTATCCATCCTGCCTCTTTCAGCACGCTCCTCTTTCAGTACTGCGACTCCTCCATCCCCATCTCCCCTTTCTCACTCTCTCTCTCCCCTCCCCCCTCCTTTCTACAGTGTCTCTTCCTCTCCCATTGCCTCCCTCTCTCTCCCCTCCTCTCCTCTCTCTCTCTCCCCTGCCTTCCCTGCCTCCGCCGAGCACAGCATCAATAGAGGGCCCATCTGTTCCCATACATCACGCACTTCATTTCAGTTTATTAGCCGGGATAAATCATAAATATTTCATTATACATCACGGGCGGCTGTCGCAGGGACGCCGCAATTTATCACCGCTGCCCTCTCTCCCGGCTCCGCGCCGGAGCAATAAGCTTTCCAGTCTATTAAACAAGATTGATACAGTGTGTAAATTTAGATATTGGGAATTTCTTCACAGACCACTGCTCTGCACTGATAGGCCGGGGCGACGGGGGAGGAGGGGAGGGTGAGGGGAGGAGAGGAACTGGATGGGTGTTAACATCAGTAATAGTGTATTTACAGTTTCCCCTTCCTTCCCTTCGGTTTTAAGGAAGAAAACCCCAAAAGCCAGGAATAATTTAGTCACAGGCGTGTAGCCCCGTTCTCATGTAAATAGAAAGTAGAATGAGAACATGTTTTACATGACTACAGATGAGTGGGATGCCATGGGGTTGGAGGGGAATATATGCATAGCTTTTCACTTCACCCCTCTTTACTGCTCAATGATGTCTGAGGGGAAAGGGGTCTACGCTCACAGCAGACAGACATATTACTAACATACAGTACAGTCAAACACACTTCAGCTGACTTTGAGACACTTGGTGCTCACTTGACAATGGCTGTTGTGACCTTCTGTCTTTGAGGAAGGGGAAAATAAGGAGAGAGAAACAGTGCCTGTTTGGAATGAGGGACCACTGGGAATAGTGATTGGAGAAGAAACCGATAAAAATGGAGAGGGGGGGCTTTTGGAAGTGTGTTACCAGGACACACTGAAGAATACTTGTGATTTGGCATCCCAGTCTCAGTACTGTTGTGGAGGACAAGCGGAGGGGGAGGGAGATATGGACGAGTGGCTTTCTTAATTAAAACGATAAGAAGCCTAATTGCGCTGGGCTTTCATCTCCTTCGTAGGCATGGGGGGAAAAAAGCGATGGATGGAACGGAAGAAATGAAAAACAGTGGCGTGAGGAAAGAACGGAACAGAAGATGGAGTGCAGAGAAAGTTCCTGGTCTGCAGTGGCATGTCTCCACTCCTCCCACCTCTCAGCACCTTGCCAGTGTCTGTCTCCCCCCTGCCTGCCACCATGATCTCAAGCCTGGCCAAGTCTGAGACAAGGAAAAGGGCAGGGAAGTGACAGTCAGCACTGCCCAAAGCCAGAGAAAACACAGAGGCACAAACATACACCCACACTTGTCTCTGGGTGCTCTGGGCACACTCAGTGGTCAGGTTACACCGTAGGAGGTTTTTGGTGTGCGAGGGGGCTCTAGAAAGGGCAGAGTGAGACAAATGACAAAGGCCACGCTCAACGTCACACACACACACATTTCTGTCAGCTCCAGGCGCCGCTGCTCTAGGTGTTAGAGAGGGACACATGGAACAACGTCTGTGCCAGTTGAAAGACATCAAGTCAGTCCTGTATCAGTCAGTCAGCATTTTCACCTCACACAAGACGCCATCAACCAACTAAGTAGTGTAGTGATGAAGATAAGCCAGTAGCCATGTTCTCAGTGAGAACATCCAGCATCACAGCAAGAGGGGAAGGCCTTATCGGAGCTGGATGAATGGGGGGGGGGGGGGTCTGCTACTCTGTTACTCTGTTCACAGCCATCTCTCTTTAAGAACAACAGTCAACACAAAGCAGGGAGACATTAATATTAATGCCAACATTAAAACTCAGGCGGCTAAATGGAACAGCTAATGAGGATGAATAACAGACAACCGCTGACAAAAATCACCAGCTCTGATGTTATTTATCATCCTTAACTTTTGTCACAGCTCCTTTTTGCGTAATTAATATCGTACAAGAAAGCGGCTTCGCACTCGGATGAGTGATCTCATTTGTTTAATACAATGCAATTAAAGGGAGAGAATTGCTTTATGTTAATGTTACTGACTATGTTGCTCGCGGTTGATTATCGTCTTGGTGAGATAGCGAACAAACTTTTACGATTGATAACCTCTCCCGGGAGATCTGGCGTGTACTTAAACTAACTACTTGACTACAGTTTGCATGCAACTGTTCACCATGTTTGACACACAGAGCCGGTGCAGTAGCAAGCTCCCTAGAATCTAAACCGAAACCATGTATGCCAAGACATAGCAGAGCTCAACATGGCAGCACACTGCCTACACTGTAGCGGTAATGCTGGTATACTTACAGCCTGTTCCTTCCATCCTACCGATACCTCCATCCTTTCCTCTCATGGCCACCTCTATCAGAACAACACAAAGCGGTCCCTCCATCCCTTTCCATCTGCCATCAGCCACAGCATGCCCACAGTTGACAGCCAGCTCAGAAAATATTCACTATTCATCTATCAGTCTTTCCAGTAAAAAAGAGAAAATCAATGCCAAGACAAAAGTAGAGTAGGTCAATAAATCTAATGTGGGCTGTCCTCCCGGAGTCTTTGTTTCTTCTTTGGGCACACAGAATGTTTATAGCATTTCAATGTAGAACTAGTGGTTTACCACATATCCTGCAGACACAAGTGCTTAATGTGTTGAATTGCAATACCTGTACCAGAGTATTTGGATACACAGAGTCCCACATGTCAACACCTTGATTGGAACATTTTAGAATGGACGTATAGCCTTACCATAGGGGAAATGGAACAAGGGGAGGGTGAATGGTAGAGTCGTGAGGGGAACATGACATGGGAGGGGCATTGTGTTGTGACCGGAGGAGGTGAAATGTGACATTGGGGAGGGTGAGAGGGAAGGAATGCTTAAATCACTAGTGATGGCTGCCTGCCTGGAAAATAAGGCACACTGCTGGCTGACTGTCTGTCTGTCCTGCAGACTCTAGTTTCACCTCAGCTGAGAGGTCAAGACTGACAAAACTTTAAAACCTAACACGCACTAAGCACACACACACAAATGTAAAAAATATATTCGCTGATTGAATGACAAATACGGCCATAGAACAAACTACACACACAATCAACGGACCACAGACTAATGATTGTGGAAAAAAATCTATAAATGAGAGTATCGCAATATTATTTTGATTCTATAACTTCAAGTATAAAAAAAATAATAAAATATACAGTATATGAGGAAAGTATTCAGACCCATTGACTTTATCCACATTTTATTACCTTACAGCTTTATTCTAAAATGGATTCAATTGTTTTTCCCTCCTCAATCTACACACAATACCCCATAATGACAAAGCAAAAACAGGTTTTTAGACATTTCTGGAAATGTATGAAAAAAAACTGAAATATCACATTTACATAAGTATTCAGACCCTTTAATCAGTACTTTGTTGAAGCACCTTTGGCAGCGATTACAGCCTCGAGACTTCTTGGGTATGACGCTACAAGCTTCGCACACCCATTCTTTCTCACATTCTTCTCTGCAGATCCTCTCAAGCTCTGTCAGGTTGGATGGGGAGCGTCGCTGCACAGCTATTTTCAGGTCTCTCCAGAGATGTTTGATCGGGTTCATGTCCGGGTTCTGGCTGGGCCACTCAAGGACATTCAGAGACTTGTCCCGAAGCCATTCCTGCGTTGTCTTGGCTGTGTGCTTAGGGTCGTTGTCCTGTTAGAAGGTGAACCTTCGCCCCAGTCTGAGGTCCTGAGCGCTCTGGAGCAGATTTTCATCAAGGACCTCTCTGTACTTTGATCTGTTCATCTTTACCTCGATCCTGACTAGTCTCCCAGTCCCTGCCGCTGAAAAACATCCCCACAGCATGATGCAGCCATCATGCTGTTGTAGAAACATCTCAAGGATGATCAATGGAAACAGGATGCACCTGAGATCAATATCAAGTCTCATAGCAAAGGGTCTGAATACTTATGTAAATAAGGTATGTTTTTTATTCTTAGTAAATTTGCAAACATTTCTAAAAACCTGTTTTCCCTTTGTCATTATGGGGTATTGTTTGTAGATTGATGAGGAATAAAATTGATTTTAGAATAAGGCTGTAACGTAACAAAATGTGGGAAAAGGGAAGGGGTCTGAATACTTTCCAAATGCACTGTAGTGCATGTGTGTGTGTGTGTGTGTGTGTGTGTGTGCGTGCGTGCGTGTGCGTGTGGTAAAGTAATGGTAATGAGCCTGGCTCTGTGAGAGGTTCTGCTCTCCTCTCTGCCCTGAGATGAGCTGAGGGAGGATGAGCTCTACTCCTCTCCTCTCCTCCTAGTTAACATTCTCCCCTCTCCCTCCAGTGGCCTGCACACCCACATCCAAGCCTGCCTGTTATTTACGAGCACAGCAAGGCTAATGTGCAGTCCCCAAACAGTGCTTACCCGAGCACTGGCAACTTTTAGGACGCATCCATTATTCATAAGTATGTGCACGCAGCATTTGGAAAATTGCTAATGCTTTCCCTCCCAGCCATCTTTATTTATTGATATATTTATTTATTTATTGTTTTTCAGCGCATAATCCATTCCTGGGGAAAAAGAGTTAGCTGTCCTGCTAGAGCGCTGGAGACCAGCTGAACCCCACTTCTCCCAGTCTCCCCCTCTCCCTCTCTCCATTTCTATCTCTGTAGCCCTACCGCTAATAAAATTAATGGTCTTGTTTACGAGGGACAGTCTTAAGGACTCCACTGGCACAATGGAAAAACCTTATTAGTAAGAGCCTAACCACACAGGCAGGCAGCCTGCACACAAACACCAGAGGCAGACGAAATCTGACCACAACAGTCAATATCTCACGGAGAGAGTCGAAGATAACGATCCATCCACAACATTGGTTATAAATTCATGATGGCGTTAGGCCTTGGCAGGGTTCCTCACACCGTCTGCGTGCTTGTGTGTCACCAGGTTGAAAAGATGTTAAGATCCTGATAGAGGGATGAGACTAACGGAGGCAAGGTTTCAGTTACCACGTCCAGAGACTGGCTCATCATTAGTGCTGTATACTTGGGAGGCCATTGGCATGGTAGACCCCAGTCAAACAGTCAGTAACTCTAAACCAGTGTGAATGATCTGCTCAAAAGGTGGCCTGGAGTCCCTGGCCAGTTAACGAGACTGACACACACTGTCCCTCTCCTTGGTAGGTAATCTAGCAGACACAGACAGCTGAAAGGGAGCTACTGAGGAGTACATTTGAAAGCAGGGCAGATTGGAGGAGAGGAGAGAGGCCGAGTGAGTGAGTTGACACAAAGAGAAGTGAGGAAAATCAATGGGAACAAACGTGGTGTGGAGATGGGCGCAAAGTGAGCGCTCAACAGGGTGACAGCTTATCCATAGAGGTGCCAGTCAGGCTGCAGCAGGGCCACACTTACCCAATTAAAGAGACCGCCAGGCAAACAGAAACCATGTTGACCTCTTGGCTCTCCCTGTTCTTTTCTCTTCCTCCCTCTCTCCCTCGCTTTCTTCCTCTCCCCCACCCCCCCTCTGCCTGAGGGAGTCCGTGTGTGTGGTAAAGGGTGAGCACACAGGGTCAAATCCAATGGGAGGATGAGAGGTTTAAGAGATGGTGAGAGACAGACAGCTAGTTCAGGTGAGGGTAAAGAAAGGGAGGGAGGGAGGGAGGGAGGGGTGTTAGATGGAGCAGCGAGCTGGCGGAGAGGGGGAGAGTGTAAGAGGGGGAGTAGGTGTGAGGGTGAAAAGGGTATGAGCGTGAGAGGAAGTCGGTGGAAGTGAGGGAGAGTGTAAGTAGTACTCGTCTTGAATCTCACACCTTTTCACCCTGCCTACCAACAGAGCCAAGATCATACATAGTGACAAACAAAGAACCAGGCACTGGACAGGGAGTAGCATTGTGAAAACTGAGTTTATCATTACAAATAAGGCTATCTGCGCACCTTCTCCAGCCTCCCTATTCAAATACATGAACTGTCCAGAAGCCTTCAGATGAGGTGACATCAGATCTGACACTCCTAACACCTAGAAGGGCAGCAGAATAGAGTGAATAGACCTGGGCATATAGGGTATGTCAAAGTAAATGTAAAGTAGTGCTGTGGTGAGCAGAGGAGGCTGCTGCGACAAGCTATAGGAGGACAGGCTCATTGTAATGGCTGGAATGGAATCAATTAAACGGTATCAAACAAATCCAACAAATGTTTGACTCCGCTCCATTCCAGTCCAGCCATTACAATGTGCCCGTCCTCTTATAGCTCCTCCCACCAACCTCCGCTGGTAGTGAGGATATAGCTGCCTATGGAGCTGGTGGATGCAGGGTCGCCATGGCAAGCAGGCTGCCTGAGGTGATGGTGCGTGTGACTTTGTGTGTGTGTGTGCATGTGTGCATGTGTATGTAGGATGGAACAGGCAGGCAGGCGGGTGGGCAGGCAGGCAGGGTGCTTGGCAGTAGCAGCGGCTGGCTAGGGGACTGACTGGCTGGCTGTTCTGTCTGCTGGGAGCTGATTGTGCTGGCTCTCATTATCCGGCCAGTGGGCCTAATGGAGTGTGACAGCAGCGTGCGGCGCACTGGAACTCTGTCCTTCCAGCCCTAAAAGCCAATTAAACCCACTCCACCCTGCCAGCTCCCGCCTTCCTCCCTGCCAGCTCTCCCGAACTCTCTCCCCCTGCAGCCCCTTCTCCATCTGTACCTCCTCCACTCTTTCTTGCCCACTTCTCTCCATCCTTTATCCCTGCCCATCTCTCTGTCTCTGAGCAGCTCCTCTCTCCCTGTAGCCCTGTTATAAAGCAGGGCTCCTTGGGGGAATGCACTGGGCCAGAGAGGGCCTAGTCGGCCTCTGCACCACTGACAGCTCTGCTCTTCTTCTCCCCAACCCACAGAGGAGTCACAACCACTTAGAGAGGAGAAATGCCTCCCAGCACCAAAAACACACATCCTCCATTTATCACAAGCCAGTCACTGAAGGGGAGTGAGACGCCTTCTTCCTAAATGTTTAAATACAGCTCCTGGAGAAAGAGAGGTCATGGCAAGCGTAGTTCTGACAATGTGCCTCATCCAGTGTTCTGGGTGTGATTGGTGAAGTAGAGAACATGGTGAACCCTAGCCAATATTTCACATGAGCTAGTGGTCATGTGAAATATTCACTAGTCTTTCGCAGCCCTCTCGTAGTATTGTATCATCAGGCTGTCCCTCAAGGTATGAGCCTGTGTCCTGTAGCTGCATACCAGTCAATAAATCATGAGATGACAGTGTGTTCCTGACAGACAGTGTACTGTACCTGTTTTGAACCAGCCGTCCTCAGTGAAAGACTCCCTGGTGGCCTCTGGTTTGTTCCAGTACTCTGTGAAGACCTGGTCTCCCCGCACCATCAGCTCCCCCTCCTTCCCCTCCAACGCACCTAGAGACAGAGAGACAGACAGACACAGACACACACACACACACACACACACTACAGTGGGTCGCTAAGACAGACAGGGTCCTGGACATGCTAACCGTATATGTTTTTTAACAACATGAACATTCTGCTTAGACATATATTTTTTTCAACAGAATCTGGAAGTTCTAATGTATCTATGGATGTGAGTGTTTCTGACTGCTGAATACCTGAGTTTCTCTGCTGTTGCCCTCGGCGACGGTGGTGCTGGCTGCTTTCGTCATGACGATGCAAACCTCCACTCCTGGAAGATGGACACCGACTGCACCTGCACACACACAAACAACGCTAAATACTCACATCATGCATACACAATGGAACTAATTACACTCTCACAATTAATGCGAATGTTTTTTAAGTAAAAAAAATGTCACGTCCAAAATATTTGCATCAACAAAAATATAATGATTTAATGACAATCCTTCTCCTACACATATGAATGCACACACATTCCCCTCTCCTGAGGCATTTTCTCCTTCTGTCTGACCTATAGAGAGATAAGCTCTAATGACTGCCTCCGCCAAAAGAGAAGGAAACCTTTGTGCAGCCTTCTCTCTCTCTCTCTCTCGCTCTCTGTGTGTGTGACACTGTGGGCCATGTCATTTCACAGGCCACTGCTCTCCCAATAAAGAACAGGGCAGACAGGCCATGATTACAAAATAACTCCCTGCTTCATATTGATCTAATCAACTTTAGCCCTGATTGGCAATGCCAATCAAACACACTCCGTTTCCACTTCATCAGCAGAGCAAGAAGCACAGAGATACAAGCTCTCTTCCCATCGTTTCAAAACCAGACCAGCCTAGTTTATCTCTGTCAAGTCAGTCTTCTCTCTAAAGCCACTTCCTGTCCTATCCCTCCTGTCCCCTTCATTCAAGGTTTTTTTTGTGTGAGAGGATGACGTCCATCTCAGTCCCTGTCCTGTTGTTTTTCTCCCAGGGTTGTGTCCCAGTGAGCTGGGTAATCGTCAGCGTGTCCTCATTCCTCCTCACTCTCCAAACACAGCAGAAAGCTGCCAACGACGGGGTGATAAAAAGAGCTTTCTCCCCTCAATCACAAAACTAAACAAAATCCATTTATACTTGAGCCCGAGCAATCTCTCGCTCTTCCCCTCTTGGTCTCCCTCGCTTTTTCTCTCCATTCAGGAAGGAGGCCAGACATATTTTGGAGCCATGTAGCATTCAGGTCACCGTTACTTTACTGATAATTGAGATTGACTGCCACTTCAAAGGCTACAGGCAGAACAGAAAGACTGGAGGGGAATTACAAAAAGGGGACGAGGGCTAAACGAGTGACTAGAAACTCAAAATAGAAGACAGGAATATTCCAGAGCCGTGTTCTACCCACATTCCACACAGGGAACAATTACTAACCATGCAGGGGAATGAAGACAGCATTGAGAGGGACATAAGGTCGTTGAGTGACAGCTGGAAATGACTAATGAACTGATATGGCCAACATCAGCCCTCTGCTGAAAATAGCATAAATAATCAATTCAAACAACAACAACATTCCAGTGGTATTAGGAATAAGATAACATCTTATTATGCTGACGTCCTCATTACTGCCCTTTTCTTCATGCCTATTAAAGCAGAGTTGAATTAATATAGCTTTATAGATATACTGTGTGTGTGTGTGTGTGTGTGTGTGTGTGTGTGTGTGTGTGTGTGTGTGTGTGTGTGTGTGTGTGTGTGTGTGTCTGTGCGTGTGTGTGCGTGCGTGCGTGTGTGCGTGTGTGTGTGTGTGTAGTGGAATGTAGCCGGCCCTGTGGCGACAGCCCTGTCAGAAACACAATAGCTCCCCTGACTGCACAGAGGCCCATTAACAAGGCTCCATCAGTGGGCCCATCTGAACCTCTAATTACGACTGCAGCATCAGCCATGCCAGCCAGCCACACACTCAACCAGCCAGCTAGAGTTTTCAAATGAGACCAGCCAGGCATAGAGGAGGAGGAAAAGGAGAGGCGAGGATGGAGGGAGGGAGAGGAGCAGAGAGCTGTGTAGCTCCAAGCCTGCCTTCCCCATGCATAATTCAGCAGCCTTCCTTCACGCTGTGCTCTCTCTGGGCTGCCCTGGGGAACTGACAGCCCTGCGCCCCCTGGAGCCTTGCTGGAGCACTGCTGCTCAAACCCCCCAACAACCTCCCCCAAACACAAAGCACAGGGAAGGGAGAAAGTGAGATGGAGAGGGGAGAGAGAGGGGGAAAGGGGAGAGGAGAGAAGGGGGAGGGTGAAAGGGTGTGAAGTGAAAGGGTGGGGGTTGAGATGCTCAAAGTCATTCTGCTGAAAGGGGACATGTGTCTCCTGCCAGGGCTGGTGTTAGAGGGGGGAAACAAAAGAGGAAACAAAAACAGAATGAAAGAAAAAAATACAAATGAGATGGAGATGAATAGATTAAGAGAGAGATAGCTTTAGGGTATAGCCTACTCCTCAGTGTGAAGCCAAACATAAATCAAATTACGACCACCAACATGACACAAATACAACTCTGTGTATACTCACTCATAAAATAACAATACATGTCTTTAATAGACTGTCTTATATAAACTCATAATAAAACACAAGTTGATTAGTTAACAGTTGACAGTTGTTTTGAAGGGGTGGAGTGCTGTGGAGGAAGGGGGGGGGGGGGCTGGAGTGTTATTTTCTGAGAGCTCTATGGTTGTTATTGATTTGTTTTACCTACTTTAAAAGGAGACGGCATCGCACATGCTCTTCCACAAGTGTCTCATAGACTGCTGCTGGAAAGACGTCGATGCGACCGCAGCGTCTCAGGGCTGGTCTTAATAACCACCTCCCAGGATTAAATAGAACCTGCCTCTTTATTTCAAACAGGCGCTCACAACAACAGACACCGCATTAGCTGAGCTACTGACAGTCAAATTAGCCTGCCTTGTCATAATGCTGCTTTGAAGATCCTCCACTCAAAAGACTAGAAGGGGAATGGAAAGACTGAAGAAAAGAACACAACCCTCCAGTCACCTGAGGATGGAACCAGAAACATCAACAGCAGCATAGAGCTTTGATACTAAACCACCTGGAATAAGAACATAGGTAAACCAGACAGAAATAGTCTGATCAACACCATGTTCCTCAGACAACTGAGACAACTGTCAGACAGGGCAAAAAGACAGCGCTCCAACAGAGCCTGTCGGCATGTTGTAATATTAATTAAAGACAGTCTCACTGTCATACAGTTTCTGGATGTGTGTGAGGTTATGACATCACTGTACAAAGGAACATGGTGGTGGTCAATGGTGTGTGTACCTGGGATGCGAGGACCCTCCAGGGGGTTGGACAGGGCCATGCCTATCTCTGTCATGCCGTAGCGCTCCAACAGGGTGTGTCCTGTGATCTCCTCCCAGCGTAACAGGGTGGGCTGAGGCAGGGCGGACGAGCCAGACACCATCAGCCTGGGGTTAGAGGGGGAAGTCTGGGTCACACTCAGTAAAGGCCCAGGCTCTGATGAAGCCATCTCTTTTCAATGGCCTTAGCATTGACTGGAGTAGCTTCAAGAGGGAGTAGGGTTGCAAAGGGAGGGTATATTACTGTAAACTTTCTAAGTTTACCAGTGAACTAACAGAATTTTGGTGACTTTCAAGTTTTTGGGTGAATTTTACAAGATGATATCTAGTGGCCTTTTGGGGTACTTCAGATTATTACATGTGTCTAATTATCTCTGGCCCTGTGTGGCCTTATCAAATTATGACAAAGCTGTAAAACATTATCCTAAATCAAGATTCCCCAACCGGTTGGCCCATGAGCCAAATTTGGCCCACGGGTGGCTTTATTTCCCCCCCCCCAAAGGTTTAAAATGATTATGTTTTAGTCAAATATGATATCTGTTTGGGTTTCTTGCGGTCAATTTGCAGTCTACAAATTATTTGTAATTATGTTCCGGCCCCCCAACCAACCGCTCAAGAAAAAAAGGTATCGGCCTGTGGGCTAAATATAAACCATCAACTTAGTGAATACCATTGGTGTTTGAAGAGCGACTGCCCCTGAAAAGCAACTTCTCGCTTTGAAAACAGCCTATGTGGCATAGATATGAGTTAAAAACATTTATTCTAGTGTCAAAATGTACTACAAAGTGTAAATAGTATAATTTTGGTCATGAAGTCAGTCTCATCGAAAACGAAGATTTGCGAGATGATAGGATAAAATGGTATGTTACAGAATGAAGGGTACCGTAAGAGTTTTCCGTAGGTTGGATTTATTTTAATCATGCCCACATGCCCACAGCTGGCAGCACCCAAGTAATCATCAATTCAGAGAGCAGCTGCACGCGACCCAATCATAACCCCCATGGCCAATTTGGTTTGACGTTCAATATCCCTATGGGGCTAGTGAAGGACCATCAGTAAATTACACAATGTACATGGGACAAGATTTTAAAATGACAAAAGCTCCAAATTTCAATTACTTAAAAACCTCAAACCAACTATAAATTGTAGAAATGAATTTACAATATTGAAAGCATTTAATGTGCAACATTATAATATTGTCCTATTTACATTGTGTAATTTACTTGAAGGTCGCTAACTAACCTCAAAGATAGGCTATCCAATGTCAAACCTACTGTGCCACGGTCACACACCAATATGTCTTTGCTGTAAATGTTTTGCCGCCAAACTGGTAGCAACGGTGAAAAAAGTCAATCGTTTGAAGAGTCGCAGAGTTAATTGAAAACAATGCCATTGTTGATTAGATGCTTTTTCCATTAATTAGGTAATTTTCTCTTGAACCATATGGTCTATCCACTAGAAACATAAAAAGTTTATACTTTATATTAACAGTTTTTTTTATTATTCAGTTATAAATTATCAAAGTTGCCATAAATGTCCTGTTAATTACCCAAAATTACCGAAGATTCAGGTCACTTTGGTAAATTACCGGTACCTTTGCAACTTTAGGTTGGGGTAACATAAGTGCTGGGCTTTACATAGAGTTTATAACTCTATTCCATCTGTCACGTCCCAATGCTTTCTTCACTCTCTCTTGAGCATAAGCCCTGGTACATTTACAGAAAGCATCTGTCACATCTCACTACAAAGCCCCGTCTCTCTTTAAAACCCATCCCTTTGATCTCTGACACATATCCCTTCCCCTTCAAACTATCGCTTCACTCTCTGACGGAATGAGAAACCACTGTCCAGATTCATGAGAACCCATTCGCTCTGAAGATGTCTTGTCAGAGATTTTAAGAAAGCAATTTCATCACAATAGATAAGCAATGAGCTTGTTAAAGATATTTGTCCAGTTATATGAATATTATGATACTGCTAATGATGGAGATCTACTCATTTCCTGAGGTATTGACACTAGTATAAGTAGACTATACGGTTCTTGCTGCCTGATTCTCTCCTTGCAGGCAGCCCTGACAAAGTCCTGGTCGTGTGGCTGGGAGAAGTGCTGCTCATAGTGCCGGATAAGCTCGGAGTAGATGGTTGGAACAGCCATGAACACATTCACCATAAGAACCTTGGAGCTGAGCAGGACTTCCCATACCTGAGGGGGAGGGAGTCAGAAACAGTATTTTACATTGTACGTAGATGGAATATCTACCCCATATTAATGCAAAAATAATAATTTCATCCAGATCACAATATGTAATGCAGATGGATAGGGTGCCATGGTATTGTGAGATCACAATATGTAAAGAAGATGGATAGGGTGTCATGGTATTGTGAGATCACAATATGTAAAACAGATGGATAGGGTGTCATGGTATTGTGAGATCACAATATGTAAAGAAGATGGATAGGGTGTCATGGTATTGTGAGATCACAATATGTAAAGAAGATGGATAGGGTGTCATGGTATTGTGAGATCACAATATGTAAAACAGATGGATAGGGTGTCGTGGTATTGTGAGATCACAATATGTAAAACAGGTGGATAGGGTGTCATGGTATTGTGAGATCACAATATGTAAAACAGGTGGATAGGGTGCCATGGTATTGTGAGATCACAATATGTAAAACAGATGGATAGGGTGCCATGGTATTGTGAGATCACAATATGTAAAACAGATGGATAGGGTGCCATGGTATTGTGAGATCACAATATGTAAAGAAGATGGATAGGGTGCCATGGTATTGTGAGATCACAATATGTAATGCAGATGGATAGGGTTCCATGGTATTGTGAGATCTCAATATGCAAAGCAGATGGATAGGGTGCCATGGTATTGTGAGATCACAATATGTAAAGAAGATGGATAGGGTGTCATGGTATTGTGAGATCACAATATGTAAAACAGATGGATAGGGTGTCATGGTATTGTGAGATCACAATATGTAAAACAGATGGATAGGGTGCCATGGTATTGTGTGTACATTATTTACAGTGAATGAGGATCGAGGCGAGGGCATGGCTGAAGATGAAAACTGTCAACAGGCTAGTTTATTACAAAAACGTTGACAGGATCGGTAAAGGTCAGTCTAACAGCTTCTTAAAGAGGAATTCAACAGGAACGTTATTGAGGTCAGTCATAATGCTGTGGCACGTTGAATTTTAAAAATACCTTTTCCCCGCTTTTAATTATTTTTATTTTTTTTAACAAATGTGGAGCCAACAGCCCTCCTCCTCCTCTTTCTCAGTCGTACTCAGAGACGAATGCACATAAACAGAGAATAACTGACACATGGCTACACATTTATACATAAGCGCCTCGTATACACTCATGCAAGGACAAAGCTACTTACACAGTACGCACACATACAAACACACACACAGAGATATTACGAGTCCCTCCTACCCCCCCCCCCCCCCCCCCCCCCCCCCCGGCACGCCTGGCTGCACCCCCAACACACAGTGGGAGGACAGTGTGAATTAATTGAAGGTGAACGACAGATTCTCCTTGGCTCTGTCCCCCCTGGGAGCACGCGCACGTCTCTCCCTCCTAGAACCTCCTCCCTCATTCTCCCTCATCCTCTCTCCCACACCCTCACTCTCTCCATTTCATAATTTCCTGCTTCACTGCCCCTACTCTTATCAGTCTTCCTCTGTCTGTCCCTCTCTCCATCACACCCCACACCGATTCTCTCCTCATCTGCCACCCATTCCTCAGCTTCCCCTCCTCCCTGTCCTCTTAAATCACCCTCTTTTACTGCCTACTCTCTTTAGTTAACTTCCCCTTCTCAACTTACCTGCTTTGTCATTTTATCAACCCCGCCTTTTCGCTCCTCTTCCCTTCATCAAGCTCTAAATATTGCAATATCAAAATAGATTAAGGTTGAAAAATGTGTCTCTTAAATAAACAGGCAGAAGCGTGGACTATCCCACAGAGACCCATCTATTCACGCAAACTCACAAAACTTTATCTATCTGCTCAGCCACACACATCCACAACCACGCGCACACACGGACAGACTAGATAGCGGGGTTCAGAGGGGAATATTATTTCCTGTGTCTGTTCTGGGCATTCTGGGCCGTGTCTATCAAGCGCAGTGGAGCGCTTCCCCCAGCAGCCACTCAGGAGGGGGGAAAAGCCAATTTATGTCCGTCAAAGAGCTGCCCTCCACCTGGGGGAGTGTATGTTGGAGACCCTCGGCTGCAGCCTGCATCCCAAACAGCCCTTAACCCAGCAGCATCCAGCTACCCTATACTAGCCCTGTAGCCAGTACCTTTTCTCCACCACCACACAATGATGCAGTTCAGTTCAGTTTTGTGAGGATGGATCATGACCTCCCAGCCATTAACCTCTTGTCCTCTGCTCTCCTGGCCTCTGGTCTGTGAGTCCAGTCCTGATATGTTCTGTTATCTCTCCTACTGTACTCATGGCTGGGGCCCATGGACATTAAAACCAGTCGCGTTGACGTCATTCACTTATTCCTATGGAAAACTCCCGATGGCGCATGAAGCTGGAAGTATTTGAAGTGCGCCATATTGCTGAGTGGTACCCCCAAAAATCGCTAAGGATCATAGTTAAAGTGGCCATAACTAGCAAAGGATCATGGTCGATGTAATCGTTTTCATCTTGTCTGAGAGAGTCAACCTTAATGTTTACGGCATGAGGGCGCGAGCCTCCTCATAGCCTGCCAGCCCATAATTGGTCTGTAAGAACGTGATCCTGTGTGCTGACAAATGTAGACGTCAGGATACAAATATATCTCGATTTGTAGCGAATTTAAAAAATGATTCACTGTGGGGGTCGGAATTGTTTTTGTTTGGTCGTTCTGGCGATCGTAATTTAAATAGGTTTTCTAAGGCAGACTGGGGGCTTTTGGAACTGCTAGGTTGCTACACAGTAGCCGACCAGCAGATCTCGAGATTTCACGCTCCAGACTGGACACTGGGGGCCTGCTGGAGCCACACACCCACTCCTCTGCTTGATCGACCGAGCAGAGCCCTCCTTCCTCTGGGGTCAGAGACAGTCATGCACATGGACCTCCAACCATCCCTCCACCCACTCACACACCAGGGTTTCCGTTAGGAACATGCTGCTTAACTGGGAATATTTTAATTTCTCGCCATTTGAGAAATTTACCAAACCCATATGCATTGGTTGCGTAACCCATTAGGGTGTCCACCCACGGTGCGCCGAATTAAATAAATCACATTTAGATTATGGTAATTCATCCAAACAGAACATGCGACTCCTGTAATGAAGCAGCCAATGCAATTTGTGGGAAAACACCATTCTAAACAGTTCACCTGATGAGAGCTGTTCCGCATCTCTTAGAAACTTAGAAAGAGGGGGACTCTAAAGATGCAACAACTAGGATGGTTTGCTAATATGACTAGGATTGCACCTTTGGCTTCTGCATGGACAAGGAAAGAAGGTTGATATGAAAACAAATACATTTGCCAAAATTAGGCTATATAGGCCTAATTACTCCTGTCTATACAGAAATAAATAAAATCATTCAAAATCATTAGCTTCTTTAAAAAAAAAAGATGTGTAACGGTTTTCTTGTGTCGAAGGAGAGGCGGACCAAAACGCAGCATGGTTATTATTCATGGTTCTTTAATAAAGAAACTATACATGAATAGACTAACAAAACCAAGAAATGTGAAAAACCAAAACAGCCCTATCTGGTGCAATCACAGAGACAGGAACAATCACCCACAAAACCCAACACAAAACAGGCTACCTAAATATGGCTCCCAATCAGAGACAATGACTAACACCTGCCTCTGATTGAGAACCATATCAGGCCCAAACACAGAAACAGACAAACAAGACATCCAACATAGAATGCCCACTCAGATCACACCCTGACCAAACAAAACATAGAACATACAAAGCAAACTATGGTCAGGGTGTGACAATGTGAATTGTTTCAAATCACAAGCTTATAGGCCTATGCCTATTTGAGAAGCCTGCAATTTGGGCAGCGCACATGGCAATAGGCCAAGTTGATAAATGAGTTGCGGCTGTCAGTGAAAAGCATCTAAAATATGTGTGAAGATAATGTGTCTTGAGTATAATTTAAAATGTTGAGACAAGAAGGGTGTTGTGAAGATATAGGCGAGATCCTTTTAACATGTAAATCTGGATTGCCACGCTTGTTTCACCCTAATGTTGGTGCTAGCAAGCAGGCTAGGTAGTGCTAGCAAGCAGGCTAGGTAGTGCTAGGTATCAACAGCCAAACCAGTAATCTGGAAACTATAGTGAGCTTCGATTGGTCAATAGCAAGGCGATTTCTCTGAGTATTAGTATACAGTTCAACTTTCCCAAACTGTTGTCCCCCCAGCTTTATTAATGCAATATGATACAAAATGTGGCAAAGATGTGTTTCAGGACCATGCGGACGCCTCAGAGCAGTCGACTGGATTTCGGACCGCGTGGACACCACAGAGCAGGCTTGAGTAAAGTTCAGTGTGTATGTGTTGCGCTCTTTCACCAAGTTGTAAAAGCCTTAACCTGCCTTAATGACTACCGACATGTAGCACTCACGTCTGTATCCATGAAGTGCTTTGAAAGGCTGGTCATGGCTCACATCAACACCATTATCCCAGAAACCCTAGACCTACTCCAATTTGCATACCGCCCAAACAGATCCACAGATGATGCAATCTCTATTGCACTCCACACTGCCCTTTCACACCTGGACAAAAGGAACACCTACAGTGGGGCAAAAAAGTATTTAGTCAGCCACCAATTGTGCAAGTTCTCCCACTTAAAAAGATGAGAGAGGCCTGTAATTTTCATCATAGGTACACTTCAACTATGACAGACAAAATGAGGGGAAAAAAATGCAGAAAATCACATTGTAGGATTTTTTATGAATTTATTAGCAAATCTAAATGATTAGGAAATATTCACTTTGATGCAAGTGTGCTTGCCATTGTTTGTTTTCATGTGTAGCTGATGACTTCGTTCTCGTTGCCTGTTACCTTGGTAATAACTTGAAGTGAAGTCAATAAAGTCAACTAAACCAAAGTTACTTGTGTTGTATTTATGTGACTCACTGCCGTTACTAAAACACTATGGAACTCAAGTGGAATTTAATCACACTAGGTAAATTCAACATAAGTAGAGGATTTAGAAGTGAGCTAATAAAAACGCTATCTATAGCATTCACTCAATACAACCGTGTTAGATGTACCTAACTCTATTTAGTAGTAATCTATATTTGATCATTAATATTTACTCAACACACTTTTTGAGTGTAGGCTATCTGTATTACTGGACAATTTCAGCGAATATGCTAGATGTAGTTTGACGAGAGCAGAGTAGGAGACTTGAACTTTCTCTTGAGCTATTTTCATAGCCTACCTTTTAGGAGTCGGAAGATCTTCAGATGGAGAAACATAGGTGATCAATATTTATAGTATTAGGCTATAGTAAACTATAACCTAATCATAGACCTATTCTCCGCCCATTCATAGGCCTACTCTATTTAATTGAGACCACACGCGCACCTGATCTGAATGATAACAGCAACACTTGCTACGTTTTGAATAGGCCTATAGGATATAGCCTACCTGTTAGGAGGACGATTTGCAGGCAGAGACAAATAAATGGGCAATCAATACCTATTGAAAATGAAAAGGACCAACGCTCGCTCACCATAGTCGCCTACCTATGTGCGCATTGTGCCTTTTCCATTTCAATGATGATTACATTTTTTGATTGCACTTCGACTCACGTTGGTTGAGCGCCCTCCACTTTTTTTCCATGATCAATATTTATTTACAGAGACATTGTAGTAAACTACAGTAGAATCATATTTAAGTTCATTTCATATTTAAATGAACTGCCACGTGATTCTCTGCCCATCTAAGCAGCATACTATATTTCAATGGGACCACACATACTAGGCATACTTGAGCTTCCACGCCCAACGAGGAGAGGTAGGCTACTGAAGTTGAAACAGCGAATTCTGAATGTGTGAATAATGCAACAAATATGTGCTTTTAATTCAATAGGTAGGTTAACGCATACAAAGCAGAAAGAGGAACATTTCTAAATAATGTGTGGGATAACAAAATAGATTTTCATCCCAAAGTCGTCTGTCTGACCGCCCGCAGAATAAAAAATATTTGGCGAAAACCAAACACTGCATTCCACAGTAAGAACCTCATACCAATGGTCAGCATGGTGGTGGTAGTGTGATGGTTTGGGGATGCTTTGCTGCTTCAGGTACTGGACGACTTGTCTTAATAAAAGGAACCATGAATTCTGCTCTGTATCAGGTAATTCTACAGGAGAATGTTAGGCCATCCGCCTGTGAGCTGAAGCAAAGCTGGGTCATGCAGCAAGACAGTGATCCAAAACACACAATTTAGTCTACATGAAAATGGTTCAAAAAGAACCAATTCATATTTTGTGGCAGCACTTGAAAAGAGCCGTTCATGCTTGAAAACCCACAAATGTCACTGTGTTAAAGCAGTTCTGCATGTAAAGGTGGGACAAAATTCCTCCACAGCGATGTGAGAGACTGATCAACAACTACAGGAAGCATTTGGTTGGAGTAATTGCAGCTAAAGGTGGCACAACCAGTTGAGTGTAAGGGGGACATGACTTTTTTCACAGAGGAGAATTGGGTGTTGCATAACTTTGTTACTTAATTTAATTTAATTAAAAAAATATTAAAGATCTGCAAATAATAATATGCAAAAATAGAGAAAATCAGAAATACTTTTTCACAGCATTTACATATATACAGTTGAAGTTGGAAGTTTACTTTCCAAGCTGGTTAAAGGCACAGTCAACTTATTGTATGTAAACTTCTTACCCACCGGAATTGTGATACAGTGAATTATAAGTGAAATCATCTGTCTGTAAACAATTGTTGGAAAAATGACTTGTGTCATGCACAAAGTAGATGTCCTAACCGACTTGCCAAAACCCTTGTCACGCCCTGGCCATAGAGAGACTTTTATTCTCTATTTTGGTTAGGCCAGGGTGTGACTAGGGTGGGCATTCTAGTTTCTTTATTTCTATGTTTTCTGTTTCTATGTTTTTTGGCAGCCTGTTTTGCCACCTTAGTTGTGGGTAGTTGTTTTTGTTAGTGGCCTGTATAGCCCTAGTCAGCTTCACGATCGTTTTTGGTGTTTTCTTGTTGACATTTATAACATTAAAGGAAAATGACGCTCACCACGCTGCACCTTGGTCCGGTCATTTCCCTGATGACGTTCGTGACAACCATAGTTTGTTAACAGGACATTTGTGGAGTGGTTGAAAAACAAGTTTTAATGACTACAACTGAAGTGTATGTAAACTTCAACTGTATGTATGTACAGTGCCTTGCGGAAGTATTCGGCCCCCTTGAACTTTGCGACCTTTTGCCACATTTCAGGCTTCAAACATAAATATATAAAACTGTATTTTTTTGTGAAGAATCAACAACAAGTGGGACACAATCATGAAGTGGAACGACATTTATTGGATATTTCAAACTTTTTTAACAAATCAAAAACTGAAAACTTGGGCGTGCAAAATTATTCAGCCCCCTTAAGTTAATACTTTGTAGCGCCACCTTTTGCTGCGATTACAGCTGTAAGTCGCTTGGGGTATGTCTCTATCAGTTTTGCAGTTTTTCCCATTCCTCCTTGCAAAACAGCTCGAGCTCAGTGAGGTTGGATGGAGAGCATTTGTGAACAGCAGTTTTCAGTTCTTTCCACAGATTCTCGATTGGATTCAGGTCTGGACATTCTAACACCTGGATATGTTTATTTTTGAACCATTCCATTGTAGATTTTGCTTTATGTTTTGGATCATTGTCTTGTTGGAAGACAAATCTCCGTCCCAGTCTCAGGTCTTTTGCAGACTCCATCAGGTTTTCTTCCAGAATGGTCCTGTATTTGGCTCCATCCATCTTCCCATCAATTTTAACCATCTTCCCTGTCCCTGCTGAAGAAAAGCAGGCCCAAACCATGATGCTGCCACCACCATGTTTGACAGTGGGGATGGTGTGTTCAGCTGTGTTGCTTTTACGCCAAACACAACGTTTTGCATTGTTGCCAAAAAGTTCAATTTTGGTTTCATCTGACCAGAGCACCTTCTTCCACATGTTTGGTGTGTCTCCCAGGTGGCTTGTGGCAAACTTTAAACAACACTTTTTATGGATATCTTTAAGAAATGGCTTTCTTCTTGCCACTCTTCCATAAAGGCCAGATTTGTGCAATATACGACTGATTGTTGTCCTATGGACAGAGTCTCCCACCTCAGCTGTAGATCTCTGCAGTTCATCCAGAGTGATCATGGGCCTCTTGGCTGCATCTCTGATCAGTCTTCTCCTTGTATGAGCTGAAAGTTTAGAGGGACGGCCAGGTCTTGGTAGATTTGCAGTGGTCTAATACTCCTTCCATTTCAATATTATCGCTTGCACAGTGCTCCTTGGGATGTTTAAACTTTGGGAAATCTTTTTGTATCCAAATCCGGCTTTAAACTTCTTCACAACAGTATCTCGGACCTGACTGGTGTGTTCCTTGTTCTTCATGATGCTCTCTGCGCTTTTAACGGACCTCTGAGACTATCACAGTGCAGGTGCATTTATACGGAGACTTGATTACACACAGGTGGATTGTATTTATCATCATTAGTCATTTAGGTCAACATTGGATCATTCAGAGATCCTCACTGAACTTCTGGAGAGAGTTTGCTGCACTGAAAGTAAAGGGGCTGAATAATTTTGCACGCCCAATTTTTAAGTTTTTGATTTGTTAAAAAAGTTTGAAATATCCAATAAATGTCGTTCCACTTCATGATTGTGTCCCACTTGTTTTTGATTCTTCACAAAAAATACAGTTTTATATCTTTATGTTTGAAGCCTGAAATGTGGCAAAAGGTCGCAAAGTTCAAGGGGGCCGAATACTTTCGCAAGGCACTGTATATAGTACCAGTCAAAAGTTTGGACACACCTACTCATTCAAGGGTTTTTCTTTATTTTTACTATTTTCTACATTGTAGAATAATAGTGACGACATCAAAACTATGAAATAACACATATGGTATCATGTAGTAACCAAACAAATCAAAATATATTTCATATTTGAGATTCTTCGAAGTAGCCACCCTTTGCCTTGGTGGTATTCGCTTAGCAATCTCACTTCATTCCTGTCATTATTGAAAGAGATTGTGATATCTCACATCTCAAAATAGGGTGACTTAATGTTAGATCCCTCACTTCCAAGGCAGTTATAGTCAGTGAGCTAATCACTGATCATAATATTGATGTGATTGGCCTGACTGAAACATGGCTTAAGACTGATGAATTTACTGTGTTAAATGAGGCCTCTCCTCCTGGTTACACTAGTGACCACATCCCCCGCGCATCCCGCAAAGGCGGAGGTGTTGCTAACATTTACGAAACCAAATTTCAATTTACCCCCCAAAAATGACTGTTTTTGTCTTTTGAGCTTCTAGTCACGAAATCTATGCAGCCTACTCAATCATTTTTTATAGCTACTGTTTACAGGCTTCCTGGGCCGTATACAGCATTCCTCACTGAGTTGCCTGAATTCCTATCGGACCTTGTCCTAGTCATAGCAGATAATATTCACATTTTTGGTGACTTTAATATTCACATGGAAAAGTCCACAGACCCACTCCAAAAGGCTTTTGTAGCCATCATCGGGGGGTTTTGTCCAACATGTTTCCGGACCTACTCACTGCCACAGTCATACTCCTGACCTAGTTTTGTCTCGTGGAATAAATATTGTGGATCTAAATGTTTTTCCTTATTATCCTGGACTATAGGACCACACATTTCATTACATTTGCAATCGCAACAAATAATCTGCTCAGACCCCAACCAAGGATCATCAAACGAGGTGCTATAAATTCTCGGACAACCCGAAGATTCCTAGATTCCCTTCCAGACTCCCTCCACCTACCAAAGGATGTCAGAGTACAACAATCGGTTAACCACCTAACTGAGGAACTTAATTTAACCTTGCGTGATATTCTAGACGCAGTCGCACCCCCAAAAACAAAAAATATTTGTCATAAGAAACTAGCTCCCTGGTATACAGGAAATACAGAGCTCTGAAAAAAGCTTCCAGAAAATTGGAATGGAAATGGCGCAACACCAAACTGGAAGTGCTTTCACTTCAGCAGTGATACATTCATGAACTTCTTTGATGAAAAAATCATGATCATTCGAAAGCAAATTATAGACTTCTCTTTAAATCTTCGTATTTCTCCAAAGCTCAGTTGTCCTGGGTCTGCACAACACTGCCAGGACCTAGGATCAAGGGAGACACTCAAGTTGTTTAATACTATATCTCTTGACACATTCATGAAAAAAGTAATTGCCTCTAAACCTAAGCTGCATGCTGGACCCTATTCCAACTAAACTACTGAAAGAGCTGCTTCCTGTGCCTGGCCCTCCTATGTTGAAAATAATAAACGGCTCCCTATCCACCGGATGTGTACCAAACTCACTAAGTGGCAGTAATAAAGCCTCTCTTGAAAAAGCCAAACCTTGACCCAGAAAATATGAAAAACTATCGGCCTATATCAAATCTCCCATTCCTCTCAAAAAAAATTGTACAACTTTTGCGCAGCAACTCACTGCCTTCCTGAAGACTAACAATGTATACAAAACACTTCAGTCTGGTTTTAAGACCCCATCATAGCACTGAGGCTGCACTCATGAATGTGGTAAATTACCTTTTAATGGCGTCAGATCAAGGCTCTGCATCTGTCCTTGTTCTCCTAGACGTTAGTGCTGCTTTTGATACCATCGATCACCACATTATTTTGGAGAGATTGGAAACCCAAATTGGTCTACACGGACAAGTTCTGGCCTGGTTTAGATCTTATCTGTCAAAAAGATATCAGTTTGTCTCTGTGGATGGTTGGTCCTCTGACAAATACTGTAAATTTCGGTGTTCCTCAAGGTTCTGTTTTAGGACCTCTATTGTTTTCACTATATATTTTACCTCTTGGTGATGTCATTCGGAAACAAAATGTTAACTTTCACTGCTATGCGGACGATACACAGCTGTACATTTCGATGAAACATGGTGAAGCCCCAAAATTGCCCTCCCTGAAAGTCTGTGTTTCAGACATAAGGACGTGGATGGTGGCAAATGTTTTACTTTTAAACTCGGACAAAACAGAGATGCTTGTTCTAGGTCCCAAGAAACAAAGAAATCTTCTGTTGGATCTGACAATTAATCTTGATGGTTGTACAGTAATCTCAAATAAAACTGTAAAGGACCTCGGTGTTACTCTGGATCCTGATCTCTCTTTTGACAAACATATCAGACTGTTTCAAGGACAGCTTTTTTTCCATCTACGTAACATTGCAAAAATCTGAAACTTTCTGTCCAAAAATTATGCAGAAAAATGTCTCTTCTAGATTAGACTACTGCAATGCTCTACTTTCCGGATATCTGGATAAAGCACTAAATAAACTTCAGTTAGTGCTAAACACGGCTGCTAGAATCTTGACTAGAAGCAAAAAATTGGATCATATTACTCCAGTGCTAGCCTCTCTACACTAGCATCCTGTTAAGGCTAGGTGTAACGGCATTCAGAGGAAGAAGGTGAGGACCAAGGTGCAGCGTGGTACGCGTTCATATTATTTATTCGAAACGGAACACTAAATACAAAATAACAAAAGGAATAACCAAAACAGTTCTGACAGGTGATATAAACACTCAACCGAAAACAACTACCCACAAAACTCAAGTGGGACAAGGCTACCTAAGTATGGTTCTCAATCAGAGACGATAGACAGCTGCCTCTGATTGAGAACCACACCCGGACAAACAACAAAGACATTGAAAAAAACCATAGAAAATGAACATAGAATGCCCACCCTAGTCACACCCTGGCCTAACCAAAATAGAGAATAAAAGCCTCTCTATGGCCAGGGCATGACAGTGAGGCATGACATCATGAGGCAGGAAAATTATGTGGATATATTGAAGCAACATCTCAAGACATCAGTCAGGAAGTTAAAGCTTGGTCGCAAATGGGTCTTCCAAATGGACAATGACCCCAAGCATACTTCCAAAGTTGTGGAAAAATGGCTTAAGGACAACAAAGTCAAGGTATTGGAGTGGCCATCACCAAGCCCTGACCTCAATCCTAAAGAAAATTTGTGGGCAGAACTGAAAAAGTGTGTGCGAGCAAGGAGGCCTACAAACCTGTTTCAGTCACACCAGCTCTGTCAGGAGGAATGGGCCAAAATTCACCCAACTTATTGTGGGAAGCTTGTGGAAGGCTACCCAAAACGTTTGACCCAAGTTAAACAATTTAAAGGCAATGCTTCCAAATACTAATTGAGTGTATGTAAACTTCTGACCCACTGGGAATGTGATGAAAGAAATAAAAGCTGAAATAAATCATTCTCTCTACTATTATTCTGACATTTCACACTCTTAAAATAAGGTGGTGATCCTAACTGACCTAAGACAGGGAATTTGTACTAGGATTAAATGTCAGGAATTGTGAAAAACTGAGTTTAAATGTATTTGGCTAAGGTGTAGGTAAACTTCTGACTTCAACTGTATGTTGACGCTACAATTTTCCATTATGTTTCTATATGATAACAATCGCAGAATATATTTAATATGCCATATATTATTTTTTAACAGTTTCACTAATTAATTTTAATTAACATAATCATTATGACACACCCCTCACTACTGTCATTGGTTACACTAATTGCACTGTGTGTCTACACAACCTGGTTCAAGTATTCATGACATTACCCCGAGGAAGGCACAGTGATGCCGAAACGTTGGTAAATACCCATTAAATTGCTGGGAGATTATATATGGAGTATGCGACTTTCTTTATTTTGATAGTTTATAATTTATTCGCCGTTAGTCAGCACCTCCACACAAACTATTATTCTGGGTGTGCGCCAGCTCATGTGTTTTTTATCTACTTATGATAAGGTAAAATGTTAATATTTCTGTCTCCACATGATATTGTAAAAATATCTACATTTAAATGGTATTAATATTAATTTGCATATATTTCCATTCATTCCCATATATTCCCATGAATTCCCATATATTCCCGTTAATTCCCACGGAAAGGTTCCACCTCTGAATATTCCCCGAAATGTGCAACCCTAATCATTACACAGGTGCACCTTGTGCTGACGACAATAAAAGGCCACTATAAAAGTAGTATTTCTGTCTGTAATAAAGCCCTTTTGTGGAGAAAAACTAATTCTGATTCCCTGGGCCTGGCTACCCAGTGAATGGGCCTATGACCTCTCTGGGCCACCCATGGCTGCGCCCCTGCCCAGTCATGTGAAATCTATAGATAAAGCCTCATTTATTTATTTCAATTACTGATTTCCTTATATGAACTGTAACTCAGTAAAATCGTTGAAATTGTTGCATGTTGCGTTTAGATTTTTGTTCAGTATATATACAGTGCCTTGCGAAAGTATTCGGCCCCCTTGAACTTTGTGACCTTTTGCCACATTTCAGGCTTCAAACATAAAGATATAAAACTGTATTTTTTTGTGAAGAATCAACAACAAGTGGGACACAATCATGAAGTGGAATGACATTTATTGGATATTTCAAACTTTTTTAACAAATCAAAAACTGAAAAATTGGGCGTGCAAAATTATTCAGCCCCCTTAAGTTAATACTTTGTAGCGCCACCTTTTGCTGCGATTACAGCTGTAAGTCGCTTGGGGTATGTCTCTATCAGTTTTGCACATCGAGAGACTGACATTTTTTCCCATTCCTCCTTGCAAAACAGCTCGAGCTCAGTGAGGTTGGATGGAGAGCATTTGTGAACAGCAGTTTTCAGTTCTTTCCACAGATTCTCGATTGGATTCAGGTCTGGACTTTGACTTGGCCATTCTAACACCTGGATATGTTTATTTTTGAACCATTCCATTGTAGAATTTGCTTTATGTTTTGGATCATTGTCTTGTTGGAAGACAAGTCTCCGTCCCAGTCTCAGGTCTTTTGCAGACTCCATCAGGTTTTCTTCCAGAATGGTCCTGTATTTGGCTCCATCCATCTTCCCATCAATTTTAACCATCTTCCCTGTCCCTGCTGAAGAAAAGCAGGCCCAAACCATGATGCTGCCACCACCATGTTTGACAGTGGGGATGGTGTGTTCAAGGTGCTGTGTTGCTTTTACGCCAAACATAACGTTTTGCATTGTTGCCAAAAAGTTCAATTTTGGTTTCATCTGACCAGAGCACCTTCTTCCACATGTTTGGTGTGTCTCCCAGGTGGCTTGTGGCAAACTTTAACCGACACTTTTTATGGATATCTTTAAGAAATGGCTTTCTTCTTGCCACTCTTCCATAAAGGCCAGATTTGTGCAATATACGACTGATTGTTGTCCTATGGACAGAGTCTCCCACCTCAGCTGTAGATCTCTGCAGTTCATCCAGAGTGATCATGGGCCTCTTGGCTGCATCTCTGATCAGTCTTCTCCTTGTATGAGCTGAAAGTTTAGAGGGACGGCCAGGTCTTGGTAGATTTGCAGTGGTCTGATACTCCTTCCATTTCAATATTATCGCTTGCACAGTGCTCCTTGGGATGTTTAAAGCTTGGGAAATCTTTTTGTATCCAAATCCGGCTTTAAACTTCTTCACAACAGTATCTCGGACCTGCCTGGTGTGTTCCTTGTTCTTCATGATGCTCTCTGCGCTTTTAACGGACCTCTGAGACTATCACAGTGCAGGTGCATTTATACGGAGACTTGATTACACACAGGTGGATTGTATTTATCATCATTAGTCATTTAGGTCAACATTGGATCATTCAGAGATCCTCACTGAACTTCTGGAGAGAGTTTGCTGCACTGAAAGTAAAGGGGCTGAATAATTTTGCACGCCCAATTTTTCAGTTTTTGATTTGTTAAAAAAGTTTGAAATATCCAATAAATGTCGTTCCACTTCATGATTGTGTCCCACTTGTTGTTGATTCTTCACAAAAAAATACAGTTTTATATCTTTATGTTTGAAGCCTGAAATGTGGCAAAAGGTCGCAAAGTTCAAGGGGGCCGAATACTTTCGCAAGGCACTGTATATCATTGTAATGGCTGGAATGGAATAAATGTGGTTTCCATATGTTTGACACCGTTCCACTTATTCCATTCCAGCAATTAAAATGAGTGCGTCCTCCCATAACTCCTCCCACCAGCTCCAATAAAAAATATATATATTCGGGATGGGAAAACTAAAACCAAATATAAAAAATGTAGAAAATATAATGGGCATATATATTTTTAAATAAGATCATCTTTGAGAACTAACAGTCACCAAAATAAAAGCTGGACAGAATCAAAAATGTTATGCAATTACCCATTCAGGAGTGTTTTTGTCATGGCATGGGGCCCCCAATGATTCACTCAGATAGCATAAGCCATGGCAAAATGTGTAGAATTTCTGTAAATTAGCTTTAAAAATACAACTTTTCTCTCAGCCCCAAGCCAAGATGTGTAGAATTGCTGGAAATGTGCTTTAAAAATGCTAAAATAATTCTCAGCCTCATGGCAAAACGTGTAGAATTTCAGAAAATTTGCTTTAAAACAGATACATTTTGTCACTGCGGCCTACATGAGGGCCTCTAAAATTTCCGTGACCACACCATTGGCCACGCTCCAGCAATACCCACCACCTAAGCCCCATTATTATCCAGAAAAAACCCTGCACACACAAACACACACTACCTAGAGTCAGTCAGCACTCAATTTCCATGTCTATCCTCCCTTCTGTCTCCTTTTCTGTACTGGTTATCATTCATCTAGTTGACTGGAGGATTCCAACCACAGGTATGTCCATTAGAGGCAATAATAAATTCATTTTTCAAAATGATCATCATACACTACATGACCAAAAGTATGTGGATACCTGCTTGTCGAAAATCTCCCTCCAAAATCATGGGCATTAATATGGAGTTGGTCCCCCCTTTCCTGCTATAATAGCCTCCACTCTTCTGGGAAGGATTTCCACTAGATGTTGGAACATTGCTGCTGGAACTTCTTCCATTCAGTCACAAGAGCATTAGTTTGGTCAGGCACTGATGTTGGGCGATTAGGCCTGGCTCGTAATCAGCATTCCAATTCCTCCCAAAGGTGTTCGATGGGGTTAAGGTCAGGGCTGTGCAGGCCAGTAAAGTTCTTCCACACCATTCTCAACAAAGCATTTCTGTATAGATCTCGCTTTCTGCAAGGGGGTATTGTCATGCTGAAACAGTAAAGGGCCTTCCCCAAACTGTTGCCACAAAGTTGGAAGCACAGAACTATCTAGAATGTCATTGTATGCTGTAGCATTAAGATTTCTCTTCACTGGAACTAAGGGGCCTAGCTCGAATCATGAAAAACAGTCCCAGACCATTATAATGTACTACCTCCATCCAACTTTACATTTGGCACTATGCGTTTGGGAAGGTACCGTTCTCCTGGCATCCGCCAAACCCAGATTCGTCTGTAGTACTGCCAGATGGTGAAGCGGAATTCATCACTGCAGAGAATGCATTTCCACTGCTCCAGAGTCCAATGGCGGCGAGCTTTACACCTTTCCAGCTGACACTTGGCATTGCGCATGGTGATCTTAGGCTTGTGTGTAGCTGCTCGGCCATGGAAACCCATTTAATGAAGGTCTATACTAACATTTCTTGTGCAGATGTTGCGTCCAGAGGCAGTTTGGAACTCTGTAGTGAGTGTTGAAGCAAAGGACAGACGATTTTAACGCGCTACATGCTTCAGCGGTTCTGTTCTGTGAGCTTGTGTGGCCTACCACTTCACGGCTGAGACGTTGTTGCTCTTAGGTGTTTCCACTTCACAATAACAGCACTTATAGTTCTACTATTCTACTATTATACTATTCTACTATGTTTGTCTATGTCTATGTTTGTCTATGGAGATTGCATGGATGTGTGCTCGATTTTATACAATTTGAAGGGGTGTCCACAAACCTTTGTATATATAGTGTACTCTCAGTACAATTTCCAACCGGTCTATCAGACAGTCACTCAGAAATTGCCTAGAGCTATATTAATATATTACAGTATATCGATTTATTTCTCATTATGACTTCAAGAAAATGAAAAAAAAATCTACAAGGCATCCTCAGGGGTGAGAGTAAAGCGTATGCTGTCTGTTTTGTACACAAGGTCAGGTTAGGTATAAAGAAAGTGAAATGCTCTGATACTACAGTAAACCTCCTCTTTATTGGTTGTCCTCTACAGCCCTTACCTGTCAATCATACCCTTGACTCCCATTAAGTTCTCCTAGACCTTAAAACCCCTCTGACACCACCCCCCTTACCTACTCCACCACCACCTCTCCAAACAAGCACTATCATCCTTCAATGTCACCTCATCTATTGATCTGGCTCTAAAGCCTGTGCTGTGAGTTGGCGTGGTCAGATACAAAGCCACACTGGGCAATCCATCACCCAGCTCCAAACGCTTAGCATGACAGTCTGGGGGAGAGCACTGACTGCCAACCTGGAGCACTGTCTGCCTGGCTGCCAACACCCATGACCCCCAGCGGTCCGGCGGGATGAGGCGGGGGGCATCATGGACCTGTCCGTGTCAGCTCAGCTCCAGGCTCTGTTATTGACATCCCCGGCCCAGTGCTTTCAGCACGGCAACACTGCCACAATTAGCGCCGATGGCTGACAACTAGCCGATAAGGTTGAACAGCAGCCCCCTTCTACTCCCCACCAGCCTCCCGCCCCGGTGTGTCTCCATTGTTCAGGTCTGTGGAGTGCATACCCGCAAGAGGAGGACAGACAGCCTCCACTGAAGTCCCTTACAGAGCACTACTTACTGCTACTTACTGCTACTTACTGCTAACACACACAAGGCAGACAGCAGTAGAATACCTGACAGCACACAGACAGGACATGAGGGAGTCAACTGAAACAGCATGTTACAAGTAGTAGCAGTAGTAGTGTACTATAGTTGTAATGTACCTTCTGAGGCTGGAAGGTAGGCAGCATGACGGTGGTGGCACCCACCCAGAGAGGTCAGAGCAGCTTGTTGACAATGCCATATATGTGGTGCAGGGGAAAGGTGTGAAGGATGACATCATCTCTGGACCAGCCCCACTCTGACACTAGAACCTGAACCTGGGAGAGGGGGAGACAGGCCATGAGAGATCCACTGAGCTATTTGGTCATACAATGTGTTCCTACCAGTTCTTTGGACATTTCCTTTCTATATAATGATGGGTAGCTCACTCAAAAGCTTTCATGGTGGTCCTGCCTGAAGGTTCCGTTCTGCCACTCCTTATCAAACATACTTAATGTAACCACCGTGCAAGAAGAGAGTAAACCCCTGTCTTTAGTCAGCAGGGCCAGACAGCTGGAAGGAGCAGAGGGAATGGATAGTGTCCCCAAGCCCTCAACCTTCCAGGAACCATCTCTTCCGTGTTCCCTCACTGAGCTCCCTCCCTGGGCTTGTCATTTCCAAATGAATCTCCTTAATTGAGGGTGATGTAATTCTCTACTCTATTGGACATGCAGGTCAATTGTGGTTGAAAATGTACCCCCAAAAAATCCTACATAGCCTGAAGTGCCCCATGTAATGAAATAATTTGGGTGATTATTCAGAAAGCTCACGTGGAACAAAAGCAAAACGACACTCTGTCTGTCGCATGTGTAACCCCCGACAACCCACCCTTACATACTACCACTGGGCTACAGAAAACTGTCTCGATAGAACCTCTATTAATTCTTCAAGAGAAAAATACTTCTGAAGTTCACAGTACCGACAGCAGGAAATAAAAAAATACCTATGTTTCCATTCAATTGGCGACAGATTTTCATGTGAGTATTATAAAATCCTTGTAAAAAACAATATGAGTTGTGTTTCCATCTAATTGACTTGTTGCAGATAAAAGGCTGTGTGTGATGACGTAGTGCATATAAACATATTTTTTGCAGTTAAATTCCCATGTACCAAATAAAAAATTAAGTTAAATCGCATTTTCAACTCTACTGACGGTCGTCTCAAAAAATGTTGCCTACACGAAGAGATTATTATGGAAAAAAAGAGAGATTTATTTTGATTTGTCAAACGGCAGCCAAGCCTTCGATGATCATGTCACCAGAATAAGATTCTCGATATTTATTGGAAAGGAGCATCAAGCTCATCACCGTGCACTTTCAACACCCTTTGAAGTTCTGCATCATTTATTTCATCTGTAGCCTATTAAACTGCATGCTTTCCTGACCACACAACATGTCATCACGTGACTCCAAGTTTACTTTGATATGATGATTATTTATATCAGTATTTTCTCATAAAAGCGTTTCCACCTACATTTCTTGCATAATTCATTTTATGACACCTTTACCAAAACAAAATTCTGTTTCCATCAGGACTGTCATGACATTTTATTATCCGATATGTACTTTACTCTAAAAGGGTTGGATGGAAACCTGGTTAGTATCAGTAATGAAAAAAAGCTGAAGTTTAGCTTTTAAAATTCAGTCCAACCTTCAGACTGATCAAATATTCAACATGCCTCAGAACATCATTATGATAAATAGCAGTGTACAGAATAACACCAGTATTCATCTTAAGCTCACAATTCATGCATATAACAACTGAATAATCTATTTACCATGGCCTGGATGTTGCTGTGAGTATGGAGAACCCATTTGGGCCTGCCTGTGGTGCCGCTGGTGTAAATGATCATGGCAGGACGCTGGGCCCAGTCTGTGATGCCAGGCTGGGTCTCTGGGGCTTCCAGAAGACAGCTGAGGCTGTAGGTGGGGGCAGATGGACGCCCACTGGGCTATCATGTACAAGGCATCGTTGGCACACAGGAAGAAGATGCGCTTTCCCTGCAGGTCCCCAGAGGGACAGTCCAGAACTGCCTTGATACGCCCCTACTACTGCCATACAACACCCTGTAGCTGTGGCTCCCACTGTCGTCCACCATGGCCAGCTTGTCCCCGTACACTCGGGCTCTGGAAAACACAGGGGCACTGTCCCCTGCTGCAGCCTGCCTTGCTCTTGTGGAGGTGTAGGCTCTCCTCAAGACCTGTCCCAGCAGCCATCTCCCTGGCCTTGCCTCACACTGTAACCAGCCAGCAGTCAAAGCAGAGAGCCACAGAGGGACCAAGTAACGTACTGCCCCTGGCAACATGATGGGAGACTATGCTGCTCAAAGCTACCAATGTTATCCTCATGATGTCAAGCCACACAATGGTCGCATTGGAGTACCTATTAATTTTGAGAGATTCATAATTAACATAGGCTAAGTGAAATTGTTATGATAAGAATAGGCGCCATCCCTGCTATAGTGATAAGACTGTATTTCGGACAGGCTTGCAGTTAGCCTTTATCTGCAGTGACACCTCTATGAATACTGTGCAGGCTAGACTGCTAGCAAATATTTTGCTGTGCCACACTGTTTATTTTGAAAGGATAAATCATTCAGGGACAGGCAGTGGCACAGAATATAATCAGTTTGTGGCGTGAGCGCAGTGTTGGTTTTTGCTTCAAGTTACTTTGGTATAGTCAAGCTTTTACAGATAGTGAGGTAGCTCTGCAACTTTAGCAAACAGTCTGTCACCTGACTTGATCTTTGGTCTTTGGACTTGAGGGTAATGGTGCAGCTAACTGGCTAACTAACGTAACACCAATCAATGAATATGCTCATACATAGCAGTTAGCCAGTTCATGCTGGTGAAGACTAATTTTAGCGAGAAACCCCGACTGTGTTTTACATTCTAACATGCGATGTTAGTATGCTTAAACGATATCCGTTTTCTCAAAGAGGGCAATGTTTGCTAACCTGGTAATTCAAACCTACTGCTAATGTAAATATTCACTTTACCCAAACACCGGTCATTCTTGTGACGGTGCGTCAGAATAAAATTCCCGAATGGAAACTGGAGCTAGAGTTTAGAGTTCTGGTTGTGAAACACGGAACAAAGAAATCTGAGACTGAAAATCCAGGTGAGTGAGTTTTGTTAAATTTGCAGGATATATAAACAATAGTACAAACAAGTCATTTTCATACAGCAATGCTTGACTACTTTAAAACACAGATGTATCTGTGCTATATTATGATGTTAGGCTATACTTTCCAGGAAAAGATGTGGAGGAGGAGATGCTACTCCACTTGAACACAAAAGAGTCAATAACCTCTTGCTAGATTGTTGTACATTTAATTGAGCTATGTTTATGCAATATGGTAATTCTATTATTATTTAATTTTTTTCCTGGATCAAGAGTGGTGAGGAATCAAGTGGTAGAAGACTTCACTGACCTCTTAATATAACCTCTATGACTGTGAGTAACCCATTCATTAATGTAAACTGTGACAAATCTCAATGTGTTGAGTTTGCAAACTTGAATCTCTTTCCACCTCCTCTTGCCTCAACCTGGTGGCATCTGTTGTTGAGAATCTCACTAAGACTTATTTTGTGAACACGTGTCAATTCAAACTGAGACATGGGGCACGAGGGAGATGGAAGAGAGAAAGTGGGATATGCACCACACAGAGTTGTTTTGGCATTAGATCACTCTATGCCACTTCTCCAGCGTGCCAACTAGCTTGGCATCATCTCACAGAGCCGGGCACATTCAGCCACCAGCTGGCAGTCGCGGGCCTCAGATAAGAATTGTTCAGACATGGCACTCATTCAAAAAGTTTTCACTTCCCTGAACCCCTACATTGCAAACGAGGATGGCATGTTCCTATGAAACTGGAGGCTTTGTCTCAGAAAAACTCCCCTCCAGTTTCAGAAGTAGTATCGTCAAAGGGAGAGCCATTCCATTCGCAGAGGAAACGCCAGTCGAGAAGATGCCACCAGCAGCTATATCATCTTCATAGAGCATCCCTTTATCACAATATTGGCTCAGTAATTATTCATACAGATGACACCGCTATACTGATACAACCTAAACTGTCGAATGTGGATACATATTTTTGTTTTCTACGTTTGTACTTTGGTCACAAATACCATGTTTGTTTGGATTAAAACGGCTTATTTGCGGCTGTCGAGGTCAGCCATGTTGCTGACACATAGCATAAGGCAGATCTGGAATTCCAGCCACTCAGCACTAGATATGGAGCTGCTCTGGAGAGACATACTGGGATGGATACAATGGGGGGCATGGCGACCTAGCGAACAGACTCTTGGCACTCCGCTCTCCTCTCAGGATGCCAGCCAGCGCCTGCCGTTTTGATGGAGCTCCGGAGCGGGCGAGCAACTTGGCCGGCAGCGGGCGACAACTCCCCTTTCGGTTGGCACAGGACAGGCATATAAGATTTCAGACAGGAGAGAGCGCGTGAGAGCGAGAGAGGACCCCCCTCATATCTGAGGGAAGGAGAGGAGCGAGCTGGGAGAAGAAACCTTCGGGAGTGCCAGAACATGTGTCAGGTTGGCACCATGTGAGAATGATCTTGGCAAGCGCCTCTACTCTCCCCCTCTTGCCCCACTTGGAACACATGGTACGTCGGCAGTGGCATCTGGCCGCGTTGACTCTCAGCAGCTGCGCTTTGTCTTCGCCAGTTGGGACGCTTGGCACTGCCACTTCATCAACTACCTGTGGATCCTCCCGGCCGTGGAGGGGGTGATGAATTATTCCGTGCTGCAGCTGCAAACTTGACTTACATCCAAGAGATGTAGCACTGTAAGCATATGACTATCTCACACCACCCACATACTAACCACCACGGCCGGGACCACTGCGTTTGGGCTGTACCCAAGCGTACTGGGATATGTTTCCTTGGGCGATGGTTTATTCTAGGCGAAAGACGGAGAAACTGCTTCTTTTCTTGTTGGGAGAAGTTGTTGATGCTTTCAAAAGCCAGCTGAGGATTTTGCTGTACAAAGCGAACAAAATGCATTCAATCTTTTGCTAAGGAATGATTACGAATGAATGGATGACCTTTCCACTCTCTTTTGAGTCTTCAAAATGATCGATGCGGAGGCACCGAGGTCATTTGTTAGAAAAGCTCTTAGAAATATTTTCAACTCAGAAAGGAAATAAATAACAGAACAAGAGACACTCTCTTTGGTTAACACAGTGTTTATCTTCCCACAGAGCTGTCTGGAGAGGAATTGTATCACATTCTTTGCTATGACTGGATAGCTGTGCTCCATACACTCTTTGGAACTTGACTGGGACCTCACTGATGCCTAATGCTCCCCATCTGTGCAAAAACATGTTTGGTTTATGCTGAACCGTTAATTAAAATGTCTACTATGAAAGGCCCACATGCTAGCTTTCTGGGGCAATTCCCTGAGCTTTACTACTGTACCCTTTTCCAAAACGTCAGCACTTCCATCTCCTACAGTGATTACAGAGTACTCACACCAGTTGTAAGGAAATACAGTGTCTCTTCTCAGGATAACTCTGTCGCGTTCTTTCAAAGTAACATGAGAAGAAACCTCTCGAGTCTCGAATGTAGTGCAAAACAACTTTTTTTTTACAGGATTTTGCATTAACCACGTATTTGAGATCTGACATCAGGTACAGGATTTTGACAAAAGCACATCTTCTATTATATTTAAGAGATCCAGACATCCACATGATTTTGGAGCCTGGGGTTCGCTTCTAGCAAGATAGGTGACCTTATTTGGATTTCAAGTGCTTGTTTCATTCTGGATTTTTACAGTGAATAATACTTTGTAGCCGAACAGATAATTTCTGTCAAGATTCAAAGGCAGTTATTTTTCGTGTTCTGCTGATAGTGACCCACTGGGAGTTTGGCTCCATCTGTGTCACTCTGACCCAGTTTAGCCCTCGGCCACGTCCAACTGTTCCGCATCCCTGACATATGTGCTGTGGCAGGGGGATAAGCGATTATCACCACTCGGGACTCTGAAACACACACTGCAGATATGACACTGGACCCATCTCGTGTCTGCCCATCTTCCCACAGCATATGTCATCAATGCTGGCCCCCAAGAATCACACTCACTCTGGAGGTGGATTTGGAAAACCCCCCCTCCTCCTGAGGGGTACTCCTTTGTGTGGCAACTGCTAAAATTAGGTTATGGCATGCGTGTGGTGTATATGTGTCTTTGTTTGTACAGTATGTGTTTATGTGTGTGTGTTTTGCCAATCTAGTATTGGCTATAATGTGTGCATTGTCATTGGCCCAGCTGCTCAGTGTCTGACCTCTGACTCCGCCCTGTCTCCCCACCCTCCAGTACTGAGCTGGCCAAAAAACAACCATGGGGTTGGCAGACTAGCCATGCAGCTCACTAGCCAGGGCCGTGGCACTAGAGCCTTTAAAAATACCCTTTGTTGGCAGACAGGCATGCAGACAGTATCATTGCACAGGGCTGAGGCCCACTGGGACCTTGGTGTGTGAGGCACATATGGAGCACCAGGCTGGTGATGAGCTGCTTATGTGAGCTGCTGATGGCCTGCATGGGGGATTAATGGCTCTCTAGCATACTACCTATTTACTGTATATGAGCTTGGACTCAATCAAAGTACTTGCCGTAAGCTCTGGACCATTGCAGCGGATCATTGCTGCTACCGAGTGGCTATAGTGGCTAACGCCCCTGCCCCGAAGCTAGCAACAGTTAGCCGCGAGCCAGGCGCAAACAAAATTACTACAACTACAATAGCTATTTCGCCATCTGGCCCAGACCCTTTGTCGACACGGCGCCCCGCCTACCACCACGACTGGTCCGCAGACGTAATTCCATCCGCTGTGCCCTCAACCGACCGTTGCCGGAAGTCGGAGCAGACGCTTATACTTACCCCGGCCTGCTAACTTTAAACGCTGTGTCTCCCGCGTGCTAGTGTAGCAACGACTGCCCCGCGGCTTCCCTGTTCCATCTATTGCTGTTCACTGGACCCTATGATAACTTGGCTACATAGCTGATGCCGGTTCATTAACATAAACAAAAAAAAATATCTGTCGGCCCTAGCCCCGAACTCAGGCCCTGTGTGTAGTTAACCGACCCTCTCTGCCCATTCATCGCTATTTTACCTTGTCTTAGCTGTCTTAGCTGATTAGCTGCTGTTGTCTTACCCGTTGTTGTCTTAGCTAGCTCTCCCAATCAACACCTGTGATTGCTTTATGCCTCGCTTTATGTCTCTCTCAAATGTTAATATGCCTTGTATACTGTTGTTTAGGATAGTTATCATTGTTTTGGTTTACAGTGGAGACCCTAGTCCCACTCTACATGCCTCAGATTCCTCCTTTGTCCCACCCCCCACACATGCAGTGACCTCACCCAGTATAACCAGCACGTCCAGAGATGCAACCTCTCTTATCATCACTCAGTGCCTGGGCTTACCTCCACTGTACCCGCACCTGCAGTAGCTTACAACTCCTCCCCCTTTGGCAGTTCTATCTTGATGGAAAATGTTGTAGTTGGGTATGGAGATCTCTGAATTTTTGTTGGCCATACCCCTGTGGCCATACATTATGCCCTGAATCTATTCTACCACACCCAGAAATCTGCTCCTTTAATTCTCTGTCCCCAACGCACTAGACGACCAGTTTTGATAGCCTTTAGCCGTACCCTCATCCTAATCCTCCTTAGTCTCTCGGGTGATGTGGAGTTTAACCCAAGCCCTGCGTGTCCCCAGGCACTCCCATTTGTTGACTTCTGTAATTGGAAAAAGCCTTGGTTTCATGCATGTTAACATCAGAAGCCTCCTCCCTCAGTTTGTTTTACTCACTGCAATAGGACACTCCGCCTACCCTGATGTCCTTGCCGTGTCTGAATCTTGGCTTAGGAAGGCCACCAAAAATTCTGAGATCTCCATATCCAACTACAACATTTTCCGTCAAGATAGAACTGCCAAAGGGGGAGGAGTTGCAATCTACTGCAGAGATGGCTTGCAAAGTTATGTCATACTTTCCAGGTCTATGCCCAAACAGTTAGAGCTTCTAATTTTTAAAATGAATCTCTCCAGAAATAAGTCTCTCACTGTTGTCGCTTTTAATAGACCCCCATCAGCTCCCAGCTGTGCCCTGGACACCATATATGAATTGATTGCCCCTCAGAGTTCGTTCTGTTAGGTGACCTAAACTGGGATATGCTTAACACCCCGGTAGTCCTACAATCTAAGCTAGATGACTTCAATCTCACACAAATCATCAAAGAATCCACCAGGTACAACCCTAAATCCGTAAACATGGGCACCCTCATAGATATTATCCTAACCAACTTGCCCTCCAAATATACACCTCTGCTGTTTTCAACCAGGATCTCAGCGATCACTGCCTCATTGTCTGCATCCGCTATGGGTCCGCGATCAAACGACCACCCCTCATCACTGTCAAACGCTCCCTAAATCACTTCTGTGAGCAGGCCTTTCTAATCGACCTGGCCAGGGTATCCTGGAAGGATATTGACCTCATCCCGTCAGTTGAGGATGCCTGGTCGTTCTTTGAAAGTAATTTCCTCACCATCTTAAATAAGCATGCCCCTTTCAAAAAATTTGAACTAAGAACAGATATAGCCCTTGGTTCACTCCAGACCTGACTGCCCTTGACCAGCACAAAAACAGCCTGTGGCGGACTGCAATAGCATCGAATAGTCCCCGCAATATGCAACTGTTCAGGGAAGTCAGGAACCAATACACACAGTCAGTCAGGAAAGCAAAGGCTAGCTTTTTCAAACAGAAATTTGCATCCTGTAGCTCTAACTCCAAAAAGTTATGTGACACTGTAAAGTCCATGGAGAACAAGAGCACCTCCTCCCACTGCCCCCTGCACTGAGGCTAGGTAACATGGTCACCACTGATAAATCCATGATAATCTAAAATGTCAATAAGCATTTCTTGTACGACTGGCCATGCAATCCTCCTGGCTATCCCAAACCCGGGCCAACAGCTTTCTGCTCTTTTGCACACCGGTATCTCTATTTGCACATCATCATCTGCTCATTTATCACTCCAGTGTTAATCTGCTATATTGTAATTACTTCGCAACTATGGCCTATTTATTGCTTACCTCCTCACGCCATTTGCACACACTGTATATAGACTTTCTTTTTTCTATTGTGTTATTGACTGTACGCTTGTTTATTCCATGTGTAACTCTGTGTTGTTTGTGTCGCACTGCTTTGCTTTATCTTGGCCAGGTTGCAGTTGTAAATGAGAACTTGTTCTCAACTGGCTTGCCTGGTTAAATAAAGGTGAAATAAAATGAACAAAGTGACCCAGGCCAGGCCAGGGCTAAAATTACAGCCTTGTGGGAGCTGTTTCCTCCAGGTCACACAGTGACCGTATAGTGGCTGTACAGTTAGGCACCAGGTAGAAACAGTAGTGTGATAACTAGTGAAGGTGCCTCCAGCAGGTATCCTCAACCAATCAGACACCGAGGGGCTTGCTCCACTGGCTTTATTATAAACTTCATGGAGCAATGGACCGGCTGATGGTTCCCCACTAATGACTTATAGATTCCCTTCTTTCCCTTTCAACATCCTTCCAAGGAAATGGAAACAATGGAGCAGGACCGACAATCGGGACTTTTCCCAAATGTACTCCCAGACCAACTCTAACTTTCAGAGATATATGTCGTTTAGCAGACGCTTTTAGAGATGAGGACTCACCGCAAGCCACCAAACAAAATGTCTTGCTCTGTTTGGGGTTTGCACTTGGAAACGTTAAAGTATTTAATTCATCTGAACGTGCTGTTATATTACATCCAGATGTCAACTTTGATTCTTTAATCGAATCCATATACGTCCTCTTTCACAATATGTTCCCAATTGAAGTAAAATTGCCAAATTCCTTCCTAAATTCAAATGGAGGGATTGTGTTTATTATGTCTAAGGCATTGCATGTGTTTGCAATACCTGATGTTTATGGTTTATGTGGACATGAGAGAAATAAATCACTTGAAACATACATCCTCCTCTTTTAACACTGAGCACTGTTTTTATTTCCCCTATCCTGTTTCTTTGCACAAAGCTTGACATCCGTCTGTCTTCCGCTTCACTCTTCTCTCATTACATTACCCACCTCCTCCCCTCTCTCTCCCCCCCTCTATCTGAGACTGGCACTCTGCTTGGGTGGTGTGTTCACAGAGAGACAGTGCCATATGTTGTCTAGCCTCCCAGGGAGAACGTAACAGTACCAGCTCTGCTGCAGTGCTGTGGCTGAGCCTGTGGCTGAGGCTGGGGCTGTGGCTGGGCTGGGGCTGGGGCTGAGCCTGGGCTGGGGCTGTGGCTGAGCCTGGGCTGGGGCTTGGGCTGAGCCTGGGCTGGGGCTGGGGCTGTGGCTGGGGCTGGGGCTGAGCCTGGGCTGGGGCTGTGGCTGGGCTGGGGCTGTGGCTGAGTCTGGGCTGGGGCTGTCGCTGTGGCTGGGGCTGTCGCTGGGGCTTGGGCTGTGGCTGGGGCTGGGGCTGGGGCTGTGGCTGGGGCTGGGGCTGGGGCTGTGGCTGAGCCTGGATTGGGGCTGGGGCTGGGGCTGTGGCTGAGCCTGGATTGGGGCTGGGGCTGGGGCTGGGGCTGGGGCTGGGGCTGTACATGGAAGAGTCTATCATCACAGAGTTTATAAGCTCTCTTGAGGCTCATACATGCTTAACAAGTAATCAAGCATTATAACTGTATACTGCAAAATGTTAACTCAAGGATCTTTTTGTAAGGGGAATAGTATAGTCAATATCCAGTCAGACATAGTTAACTTGTCCCTCCATCCAGAAACTTCACACACCGTATCTACAGAGCCTCTCTCTAATCCCACAGTGGATCTTCATCATTGTCCTCTAGTTCTGTGTCCTCACCTTCTGTCTGTGGCTGAGGGCAGACTCCTCTGTGAAGCTGTGCACTGTGACTCCACCCTCGGCTGTTATTGTCTTCATTCTGTGAGCTGCCAGCTCCTGACAGACCTGTCCCATATTTCAACAAGGGAGCCTCAGAAAGCCCTCCATACTAGTGAACACTTCACGTCTGTCGTTAACAACCAGAGAGCTGTTGGGATTGATTCTTGAAAATGGTCGACCTTGTAGCGAGTGGACCTGCCAATGCCTCCCCACAGCTGCAAATATGAAGTCTTCAAAAATTCATCAGAGGGAGAGATGTGAAATGTGAAAAGCTTTTGTTCAGAGGCGCCGTATCTCAAGTCTTAAAGAGGCTCTGAACTTTTTTGTTTTGTTCCTCTGTGTACTTTGAGTGGTGGTGGTGGGGGAGGAGGGTGTGTAGGTAAAGGATGTGAGCTTGTGCGTTGAGGGGGATGCGTGTTCAGAATTCATCTTGTCTGTGTATTCATTACCACTTTGCATTTCAAGCAGAGGGGTTCAGTGCTCCACTAAATCGCAGGAAGGATTGTTAGGCACGCGTGTTATTAATTTTTCCAGGTCCCGTGGCGTCTGTATGAATCTTAATGCTGCTGACTGGGCTGGTGCGCTATCGACTTTCTTCAAAATATGAAGAAGCTTGCTGGAAGCGCCCAGGGTCATTAGCTGAAGAGTGGGCGCAAATCCCTCTCTGAGGCAGTCTGCCTTCACCGTGTTAAATGTGCTCTTAAAATATTCATAATCATACTCGTGCGCACACACACAATGCACTGGGGAGAAAGGGGGCGGTGAAAATCAATATTAAAATGTATTCCTGTTTTCTCGTCTGCTTAATTAGCTGTGGTTCTTAAGCCATGAAGTTTGTGAAGAGATTAAGAGTATCTATTTCAGTGACAAGATAATATGTATTCCATCAGAGGTGACCCTGTTGAATTAGATAGTAGTAGTTGTGTTGATCAAAACAGATGATAATATAAATGGTATCAATTCTATAGTATCTAGCTTTTTTTTGAAGTCTCTTCAGATAATAGGTAAAAAAACAAACTGTGTTCCACAGAATGATGTGTACACAGACACATTAGTACGGTTTCTAATGCACTCGTTTGTTTTTGTCTGTTTATGTATAATTCTTTATGTACTGTAAAACTGAATGAAATAATCACAGCTTGGGTGTTAATAGAAAGTGGAGCACACATTGCTGACGTAACTGTCTGTGACAAGCACACTTTATTATTTGTCCCGAGGATATGCCATCGTAAACCTAACAGAAAGGTATGTCATTCTGAGGAGGTGGAGACTGTTGTGTGGTCAGGTGAATGGTCCTTTTAATGCTGATATGTAGAATGCACCAAACTGTGCTGTAAATAATAACAATGATGCTTTTATCGTATGAAGTTCCTCCTCCCCACATTGCACTTTTAGAAAAAATGGTTTCATAGGGGTTCTTCGGCTGTCCCTATAAGAGAACCCTTTTGGGTTCCAGGTAGAACCCTCCCTGTGGAAAGGTTTCTACCACGACCCAAAAAGGATTCTACCAGGAACCAAAAAGGGTTCTAGCTGGAGCCATAAATGTTTCTTCAACGGGTTCTCCTATGGGGACTGCTGAAGAACCCTTTTAGGTTCTAGAAAAAAAGGTGCCATCTAAGAGTAGGTACAATAAATCCTTTGGTGATAGCTGATCTTATTACATATTAATTAACCTTATGATGTGACAACAGTTGGATGGATATGGATATCTCTTAATACTGTCTACCACTGGTTCAGTTATTTATTTATAGTGTCTAAAAGCACTGTGATGGCAAACAACAAGAAAACCCTTCGCTTTTCATGTGACATGCTTGTGTGTCAGCCACACATTGTTACATCACGCACACACACATACACACACACAGAGAAATATGCTCCCTTGAATTAACATGACATTCTTAGGCATGTCTTCCCCTCTATTTGCCGTCTGTCTGTTATTGTTAAAGGGCCAACTTTCCGAAGTATCCCTTTATCTACTCCTCAGTCAGATGAACTCCTGCATCCAGTATGAAGGAAGTTCGAGATTAGAGAGTCAGAGAGTTTAGTGAGCCAATGCTAATGAGCGCTAGTGCAATGACTGGAAGTCTATAGTATCATGCCAACAGTTACCATAGACTTCCAGTCATTGTGCTAATGCTAGTTAGCAACTTCCTTCAAAAGGCACGCAGAGACATAAAAATGGTTTCCACGACCATGAGTTCATCTGACTCTGGGGAAGTAGAATCCTGAAATATCCCTTTTTAAGACGTTTGTGGTGGTGAGGCATTTGAAAGGGCCTAATGAATTGGCCATTAATGGGTCTTTGATGGGTTGGGTTAATGAGGTCACTTGTTTCATCTCACCACCTTACAGGCAACAGGGTTCCGTGGTAATGGCCTGGTCACGCCACCTTGACATGTGGCAGCAACTGAGGGATCAGGGGTCACAAATGCAGTCCTACTGGTGAGGAAGGGCCTCCAGCACTGACTTACAGGAGTGGAGGGCTCATAGGTTCCCATATAGAGGTACATTGCAATTCAGCAGTGTAGCATGTATTGTGTGTGAGTGCACATGACTCTTTCTGTGAATTTGTAATCTGTGTGTGTGTGTGTGTGTGTGTTATTGTACATATGCATGTGTGTTTGTCCCTTGGTGGATTTGTGTTTTAGGAAGGGACTACCACATGGTTCCTCTTTAAGAAGATTGGATCCTGCCCACTGCCTGGCTTTCATTATGCAATCACCGCTCTGTACTTCCTGCATCCAACCCACAGACTGACTAACTAGCCGTTGGGGACTTCCACTTCCAGCCACAGGACACCCGTTGGACCCAGAGATTGACCGGCCACAGCCTGAACAACAATGCTCTTTTCTGGGATACAAACCTGGGGTGTAAGGCATGATGCTCCAGTCGTGCCCTCTCTCATTAAAGATCCTCATTGAGGATATAGAATGTCAAACGCAACAGAAGAGAGGGTGTCATTTCCATCTTTCTATCTAACTGTTCGTTTTAAGTATTCATGAGATGAGTCCTTTTTTTCCCTAGGAACTAGGCATGTGCGACGTGTGCTATTTATATGGTAATAATTTGAGAGGGGTGAAGTTACGGGTCCATCAATGGGTTGAACATGTGTGAGACAGGTGCTGCGATGGAGATCTGGCCAAAACAATCACGTTGCTACAGAAAGGACTGCCTAATTGAGCTCTGTTTGTGTGGCATGGCGCTGAACAATGGCTCATGGCTGGCAGATGCAACAGGGGGCCAGTAATATCGACAAAGCCCACAGAACAATACCAGCAGGAGGACAATGGAGGGTTACTGCAGAGAGCAGAGATGACAGGAGGAGAGGAGACGATACAGGAATTAAAAGGGAAATGGCATTTCTAGTTTTTCACGGCTGCCTTATCGCCAGTGATGGCCTGAAAACGGAAATCGACTAACAAAATTAAAAGCGAGACTTTTGTCTGGACACCTCCCTGCAGCAATTTCTGAGATACTGGTATTCTGAGTTAATGTACCTGTCTGGCTCAAGGGGAAAAGTCATTCCCTAGTTCTATACTGTACTCACAGACTATGGGGGAAACATGTTCTGTTTCATTTGACGAGAAAATAATGTCCGCAACTCTGGTACGCTCCCATGGTGATTGTAACAGATGCCCAAAAAAGACAACGTATTGATCCGAGTTGGATCTTCGTCACATCGCACGCCACTGTGAAACACGGCGACTCAAATAACCTCGAGAGGCATGTTCATCCGGTCAATTGAATACATATATATAGTACATTAACGTACCAATACATATTACACAGTAGACATGGAAAAACGTGAATACATGTTGGTTTGTGTATCCATGTCAAGTAATATAGATAACTTTGCAATAGATTAAAAACAGATGAGACCAATGTGTTCAATCATTTTGTATACAATACTATATTATATAGGGAAAATGGAAACCCTATCAGCGGTTTTGACTAGAATGGATACAGCTTATGTCAGAATGGACTTTTCATAGCAGGTTAGGAGAACTTACGAAGCAGGTTAGGAGAATAAACATAGCAGGTTAGGACAATTGGGTTAAGTGTAGGGTTAGCTAAAACGCCCCAAAAATCGACTTAAGACGTCAAATTGACAAGCTATATCTTGTATAGCCATAAACTCTGTGAGCAGAACACATTTTATAGAAAAGGTTCTATATTTAGTTCCTCGTTTATACCTCTTGGAAACAGTGTTGAGGGAATGCATCCTAAAGGACTCTTGTCTCAGGGGGAAATTGTCACCTCGCTACAAGTTATTTAAGTAGGCGTGTTTCACAGTAGTGTATGACGTGACAAAGATCCAACTCGGATGGAAACGTGGTCTTTTTTGTGCGTCTGATTAAATCACCATGCCAGAGTGGCGACCATTTCTTTTTTTCTTTTGATACTTTTCCTCTGTCCTGCACCTGTTAAGTGCATATTTTTTCCATTTTCATTTGACCCCGTCTACAGTATAGGACATTGTGACCCTAGCGTTCTGAAGTGTTATCCCCATGGTGGAGTGGTGAACATGAACACTTTGTTAGGACTCTCTCCCTGAGGCCAGCACTTACATCCCCCTCAAATTGTTTTATCTCGCTATGTATTGATCTCAGTGTATTTTTTTATGTTAGTCTTTATGGCGAGTTGCGGTCAGGCAGGCTTGTGAAGGACTACTTACTTACTCCAGGGCACTGCCATAACAACTTTATCAATCCATTACTTTAGATGTGTACTGAAACGGTGGTCACTTGCCCCCTAATGATTATATATGGCTATAGATTGAACAATTTAATTTGCAAGGCAGTTATGGGATCATGTAAACCCCAGATAGAGATGAATGTCTCTTCAAGTCATTATGTGTTACTTCCATACATTAACATGAAAATGGGACATTAGGCTATGAGTCAATTCAAGACCATCCAAAACAGCCAGGGTGTGGAAGTCAGTGAGGGGATGTGTACGTGCCTGCCTGGCTGTATGTGCATACTTGTGTGTGTGTGTGTTAGTTCTCACACACAACTGGCTCAGAGCCTGGGATAGAGGGAGCATGTTTGGTTTGGCCTCCTGTCTTCTGTTCCGGGGGACTGTGAAATCTGAAATGAAACGCATCGCCATGGTGAAGCAATTCAGCCTTATAAGTCATCCTCTCTGGTAATTGTTTGTTTATTGGAGCTTGTTCAAAAGCAATATTGTTGAGGGAGCCAGTGTGTGAGTGTGCTGGAGGGAGGTCACGCTGTTTCAGTTAGAAAGCAGGGATAGAAAGCAGGGATAGAGAGGACGTGAGACTGAACTAGACAGGCAGACGGTCGGGGATGGAAGCAGGGGGAGATGGGGAGTGCTGGGAGATGGGGGGGTGGGCAGCTGGTAGTCTAGTGGTTAAGAGCGTTGGACCAGTAAACGAAAGGTCACTGGTTCGAATCTCTGAGCTAACTAGGTAAAAAATGTGTCTGTGTGCTTGAGCAAGGCACTTAACCCTAATTTCTCTGCTAAATTACGAAATTGTCAAATGTAAATATATGGCCTGGCAGGGCTGAGAGGTCGGGGGTCAGCTGTGTGTGGTCAGACCAGACAGATGTGAGAAGAGCTGACCAGCAGCCTCAGAGATGGTGCCTAGACAGGGCAGGTACATGCTAACTGGCAGATAAGGTCATGACCCCACTGACCCTCTTTTATGCCTGGTCTGTCTTTTCATTCTTACCAGTGCACACTGGGAGACATACAAAGACCCAAACCATGTAGAGACTTAACACCATGGTTAATGAGTTGAAAGGGGTTGTGATCTGGGTTGATAGATTACTTCTGCCTTCTCATGAGCACCACAGAAAGATCAAATGCAAATGTTAGAAGTTGTAATATACTAATATATGGTGTATGGCAATATCTCCACAATTGTATTTATTGATGGTTTATTTGAATGTGGACAGAAATCAACACATTGCCACACTAACAAAACATCATCAGATACGTTGTCGCGCCACAGTGTGAATGCTTACACTCATTTTCAACAGCCAATGCCTGTGCAGTATGTGGCTTTATAGTTCAGAATGTACTACTAGTGTGCCGTATTCGGACCCATACCAGTAAAGTGACATGGTGAGAGGGGGACTGTGGCAGTTGGAGCTGGAAGGGGGAGTTCTAGGAACCATGAGGTGGACCATCGCTGCTGAGGTATTCATCTGGTTAATGTAATCCCAGTCAGACTGCCCAGGCCCTGCCCAGCCAGGGGTATGGTCTATTTAAAAGCACCCCTGTCTCCCTCTGCCCTGACAGAACATGCTCCATATGCCATCTGTCAATCCCCTCCTCCTCCTCCTCACCTCCCCCCTTTCCCCACGCAGTCTGTGAAGCCCAGTAATGAGAGGATTAACCGTGTGTGTGCTGGAGGAGGAAGCTGCACAGCCCTGGTAACTGTAAAGCAGGTCAGCGGTACTGTAGTCTTGTGAACAACAGATGGAGAGAGAAAGACTGGGGCAGAGAGAGCGATATGGATTTGATCTTCTGTATCGGGGCTCCATTGTTGCCTGGCGAGGGCAGCGTGTGTGTGTGTGTTGACAGGGCTGACTGACAGTTGCAGGGTTGGAGAGCAGGTGTGACAGCAGAGCAGATCAGGGGAGACAACGGGGCCCAATTTAGCCCTACACTTTTGGTGCTAACGAGGACGCGCCCACTGCTACCCGCCACTATCCTCTGTTTATGTGTGTCCAAACCTCTGGCTCCTGCCTGGGTTGCTACATGAGGACACACCCAGAGAACTGTCACTCACAGGAAGGAGAGGATGTCAATGACACCATGAATACATCAACTGAAAAATTGTGCTTAGAGGCCTGATGATTAAACTGTAATCTGATTTTATACAGTGATCTGGCATAGTACTGTACACATCTGAGAGATGGACACTGTCTGGATGTCCAGAATTTGGACAGGGGTATTTTTCCATTGCGTATTAACATTTAGAAACTGTGATTTCACCCGTACAGTATGTGAGAATGAAGCATTGCTCTGACAACTAGCATGTTGGTAAAACATGGACGATTCTCACAGATTATTTTGGTTGTGCAAAGCATCATTTCCACATCCTTTTATTTTCACTTCCACATCCAACCATAACAGAATCGGTCTTTCATGATTACAGAGGAGTCACAGAGAAAGATGTGTGAGACCAGGGAGCTATTTTCTTCCAAAACAGATTCAAGGCAGCAGAGTGAGCAGATGTAGGGAAAACAATCTGTCCAAGTATTTCAAGTTTTCAATCAATGTTGAAAGTAATTGGCAATAAGTTGCCAAATTTGCTGTAATAGGAATAGAAAACCACTTCCCTCCATGATTGTGGCTTTATCAATGAAGCGTGTCTCCTGAATATCTCACTTGAATAAGCAATTAAACAAGCCAACAGTGAACTAAAGACCAGAATGCATATTGATGCGATAGATCAGCCAAAATAAATCAATGCCCTCTAATTATCTTGCAGTGTTAAAACCAATGCCATCCATATTCATTCAGTGTCATTCATAATACCCAAGGCCACGCATGTTAATTAGTTATTGTATCACGCAGCCGTAGCCTTTTGAGCATTAAACCATATTGTCCTTGGGTCTGTGTTGGAAGACGCTGTAGAAACCAGAGGAGACAGACAGACAGACAGACCGACCGACATAATGCCTGGCCCTGGGGTTGTGATCCCATAGAATACAAACAGGACTCAGTGAGCAGGAGAGGTGTTACACTGTAAACGCCCGCGTGTTTGTCACTGTGTGAACGTAGAGTTAGACCCATGTGTTTTACCATACGATCCATTGTGTTTATTTATGTGTTGTGGTTGGCAGTTGTTTGTGTGTTTTGCTTGAATTAATGCAATGTGTGTGTTTCTGGGTGGTTGTGTTTGGATGAAGATGTGTGTGTGTATACAGTTGAAGTCGGAAGTTTACATACACCTTAGCCAAATACATTTAAACGCAGTTTTTCACAATTCCTGAAATTTAATCCTAGTAAAAATTCCCTGTTTTAGGTCACTTACGATCACCACTTTAAGAATGTGAAATGTCAGAATAATACTAGAGACAATGATTTATTTAAGCTTTTATTTCTTTCATCACATTCCCAGTGGGTCAGAAGTTTACATACACTCAATTAGTATTTGGTAGCATTGCCTTTAAATTGTTTAACTTGGGTCAAACGTTTTGGGTAGCCTTCCTCAAGCTTCCCACAATAAGTTGGGTGAATTTTGAAACATTCCTCCTGATAGAGCTGGTGTAACTGAAACAGGATTGTAGGCCTCCTTGCTCACGCACACTTTTTCAGTTCTGCCCACAAATTTTCTATAGGATTGAGGTCAGGGCTTAGGCCACTCCAATACCTTGACTTTGTTGTCCTTAAGCCATTTTTCCACAACTTTGGAAGTATGCTTGGGGTCGTTGTCCATTTGGAAGACCCATTTGCGACCAAGCTTTAACTTCCTGACTGATGTCTTGATGTTGCTTCAATATATCCATATAATTTTCCTTCCTCATGATGCCATCTATTTTGTGAAGTGCACCAGTCCCTCCTGCAGCAAAGCACCCCCACAACATGATGCTGCCACCCCCGTGCTTCACGGTTGGGATGGTGTTCTTCGTGCTTGCAAGCCTCTCCCTTTTTCCTCCAAACATAACGATGGTAATTATGGCCAAACAGTTCTATTTTTGTTTAATCAGACCAGAGGACATTTCTCCAATAAGTACGATCTTTGTCCCCATGTGCAGTTGCAAACCGTAGTCTGTCTTTTTTATGGAGGTTTTGGAGCAGTGGCTTGGTCCTTGCTGAGCGGCTTTTCATGTTATGTCGATATAGGACTAGTTTTACTGTGGATATAGATACTTTTGTACCTGTTTCCTCCAGCATCTTCACAAGGTCCTTTGCTGTTGTTCTGGGATTGATTTGCACTACTCGCACTAAAGTACAGTGGGGCAAAAAAGTATTTAGTCAGCCACCAATTGTGCAAGTTCTCCCACTTAAAAAGATGAGAGAGGCCTGTAATTTTCATCATAGGTACACTTCAACTATGACAGACAAAATGAGAAAAAAAATCCAGAAAATCACATTGTAGTATTTTTAATGAATTTATTTGCAAGTTATGGTGGAAACTAAGTATTTGGTCAATAACAAAAGTTTATCTCAATACTTTGTTATATACCCTTTGTTGGCAATGACAGAGGTCAAATGTTTTCTGTAAGTCTTCACAAGGTTTTCACACACTGTTGCTGGTATTTTGGTCCCTTCCTCCATGCAGATCTCCTCTAGAGCAGTGATGTTTTGGGGCAGTTGCTGGGCAACACGGACTTTCAACTCCCTCCAAAGATTTTGTATGGGGTTGAGATCTAGAGACTGGCTAGGCCACTCCAGGACCTTGAAATGCTTCTTACGAAGCCACTCCTTCGTTGCCCGGGCGGTGTGTTTGGGATCATTGTCATGCTGAAAGACCCAGCCACGTTTCACCTTCAATGCCCTTGCTGATGGGAGGAGGTTTTCACTCAAAATCTCACGATACATGACCCCATTCATTCTTTCCTTTACACGGATCAGTCGTCCTGGTCCCTTTACAGAAAAACAGCCCCAAAGCATGATGTCTCCACCCCCATGCTTCACAGTAGGTATGGTGTTCTTTGGATGCAACTCAGCATTCTTTGTCCTCCAAACACGACGAGTTGAGTTTTTACCAAAAAGTTAGATTTTGTTTTCATCTGACCATATGACATTCTCCCAATCTTCTTTTGATCTAGCAAACTTCAGATGGGCCTGGACATGTACTGGCTTAAGCAGGGGGACACGTCTGGCACTGCAGGATTTGAGTCCCTGGCGGCGTAGTGTGTTACTGATGGTAGGCTTTGTTACTTTAGTCCCAGCTCTCTGCAGGTCATTCACTAGGTCCCCCCGTGTGGTTCTGGGATTTCTGCTCACCGTTCTTGTGATCATTTTGACCCCACGGGGTGAGATCTTGCGTGGAGTCCCAGATCGAAGGAGATTATCAGTGGTCTTGTATGTCTTCCATTTCCTAATAATTGCTCCCACAGTTGATTTCTTCAAACCAAGCTGCTTACCTATTGCAGGTCTACAATTTTGTTTCTGGTGTCCTTTGACAGCTCTTTGGTCTTGGCCATAGTGGAGTTTGGAGTGTGATTGTTTGAGGTTGTGGACAGGTGTCTTTTATACTGATAACAAGTTCAAACAGGTGCCATTAATACAGGTAACGAGTGGAGGACAGAGGAGCCTCTTAAAGAAGAAGTTACAGGTCTGTGAGAGCCAGAAATCTTGCTTGTTTGTAGGTGACCAAATACTTATTTTCCACTATAGTTTGAAAATAAATTCATTAAAAATCCTACAATGTGATTTTCTGGATTTTTTGTCTGTCATAGTTGAAGTGTACCTATGATGAAAATTACAGGCCTCTCATCTTTTTAAGTGGGAGAACTTGCACAATTGGTGGCTGACTAAATACTTTTTTGCCCCACTGTATGTTCATCTCTAGGAGACAGAACACGTCTCCTTCCTGAGCGGTATAACGGCTGCTTGGTCCCGTGGTGTTTATACTTGTGTGCTATTGTTTGTACAGGTGAATGTGGTACCTTCAGGCGTTTGAAAATTGGTCCCAAGGATGAACCAGACTTGTGGAGGTCTACAATTTTTGTTCTATTGTCTTCTTGGCTGATTTATTTAGATTTTCCCATGATGTCAAGCAAGGAGGCACTGAGTTTGAAGGTAGGTTTTGAAATACATCCACAGTACACCTCTAAATGACTCAAATGATGTCAGTTAGCCTATCAGAAACTTCTAAAGCCATGACATAATTTTCTGTAATTTTCCAAGCTGTTTAAATGCACAGTCAATTTAGTGCATCTAAACATCTGACCCACTGGAATTGTGATACTGGAATTGTGATACAGTGAATTATAATTTAAATAATCTGTCTGTAAACAATTTTTGTGAAAAATTACTTGTCATGCACAAAGTAGATGTCCTAACCGACTTGCCGAAACTATAGTTTGTTAACAAGACATTTGTGGAGTGGTTGAAAAACAAGTTTTAATGACTCCAACCTAAGTGTATGTAAACTTCCGACTTCAACTGTATGTACGTTTTCCAGAGAGATCGCAGGGAGTGTGGGTTGTTGGAAGTAGACAGTCTGTCAGAGAGGGTAGTGTAGTGTAGTGAGTGGGCAGCAGATGTCAGACCTCTCAGCCCTCCCCTGCCCAGGGAGCACCTGTTGGGCCGGGGGCCATCTGGAGGTTGAGACCTATTACTCTGTGTGTGTGTGTGTGTGTGTGTGTGTGTGTGTGCGTGCGTGCGCACATGCGTGTGTGAAAAGGGGGTTGGAGGCGTTTTGTCCCGCAAGGCCACACCCCAGTGATACACTCTACACTGACCTACATGACACTGCACTTCTCCAGACCTCCACATCCCTCTCTCTCTTTTGCGTCATTTTCCATCAACCCCCAAAACATCTCTCTCTCGCTCTTTGTCTTTCCATCTAAAACTTCCATCATCCATTACATCTGGTCCTATCAGAACGCTTCGGAGGCGCTGCTGTACAGACATTAACAATTCTCACACTGCCTAATAGAAAAGATAAGACATATAGATCAGAACTAGCGTCAGTGACACCCCAGGTAGAGTGCAGCTGCAGCTCTGCCACACCTTGGATGGGGATACAGAGGTGTGTATCACTGGTAGGATTGCAATTCTACCGGTAATTTTGGTAATTAACAGAAAACAGAAAACATATGGCAATCTAGTTTAACTTTGGCAATTTTGAACTTAAAGAACGATTACATTTTTTTTTTTAATATAGTATTAATTTATTATATCTGTGTCCATACTGTCCATGAGTTTCTAGTCGATAGACCATACGGTTCAAGAGAAAATAGTTTAATTAATGAAAAAAAAACAATAGCATTATTTTCAATTAACTCGAACTCTTCCAACTATTGACTTTTTTTACAACTGCCACAAGTTTGACGCCAAAACATTGACTAACAAATACTCAATGACATAGTAAAATAAATAACTTTAATAAAATGATATATATATAAGAATAGTTCATGCTGAAACCCTCATATATAACACCAATGGTATTCACTAAGTTGATATTTAGGATCATGTTTTACAGCTTTGTCATTACATTTTTTACATTTGAAAATCATCTTATTAAATGACTTCATATATTTGACATGTGATACGGCCACACAGAGGGCCCGAGATCATTACAGACACCTGTAATCATCTGAAGTACCCAAAAGGGCCACATTGTGATAGATTCAATCAAATCCTGGTAGTTCACTGGTAAACTTAGAAAGTTTCCAGTAATATACCCTCCCTTTCCAACCCTAATCACTGGTTATTGTATCTCTGCTCTGGTCTGTAGCAATACTGCTGCATCTCCTCTCCTGCTCCAGCAGATGTGGATCCCCATGGTGACAGGAGAAGAACACCAGAGACACTGCAGATGGATGAGTTACACATCACAAAGAGGAGGAGACAGAATGACAGAGTATGTGTTAGTGTTGCTGTGTGTGGTGTGTGCATGTGAATGTGCGTTTGTAAAAGCAGGTGTGAGAGCACATATACAGCGTGTGCATGACTCCATGTAGACAAATGTATATATCTGCGCCTGTAGTTTCCTAATAGATGGGTGTCAGGAGGAGAGACAGACAGACAAAGAAAGAGAGAAAGCTCTCAATTCAATATTTCTTAATTTTGCCATGTCTCCTGATCAAAAATATATGTGCAGCAATTTCAACGATTTGACTGAGTTACGGTTCATATAAGGAAATCTGTCAATTGAAATAAATAAATAAGGCCCTAAACTATGGATTTCACATGACTGGGCAGGGGCGTAGCCATGGGTGGGCCTGGGAGGGCATAGGCCCACCCACTTGGGAGAAAGGCCCACTCACTGGAGGGCCAGGCCCAGCCAATCAGAATGGGGTTTTCCCCACAAAAGGGCTTTATTACAGACAGAATACTCCTCAGTTTTATCAGCTGTCTGGGTGGCTGGTCTCAGACGATCCCACAGGTGAAGAAGCCAGATGTGGAGGTCCTGGGCTGGCATGGTTACACTTGGTCTGGGGTTGTGAGGCCAGTTGGACGTACTGGCAAATTCTCTAAAATGATGTTGATAGAGAAATTAACATTAAAATGAACATTTAATTATCTGGCAACAGCTCTGGTGGACATTCCTGCAGTCAGCATGCCAACTCCCTCAAAACATGAGACATCTGTGGCTTTGTGTTGTGTGACAAAAAAGGCCACTCTAAAATGTGCAGTTATTGTCCCCAGCACAAGGAGCACCTGTGTAATGATCATGAAATGTAATTATCTTCTTAATATGCCACACCTGTCAGGTGGATGGATTATCTTGGCAAAGGAGAAACCCTCACTAACAGGGATGTAAACAAATTTGTGCTCAAACTTTGAGAGAAATAAGCTTTTTGTGCATATGGATAATTTCTGGGAACAAATTCAAGCAACACTTTACTTGTTGCGTTTATATTTTGTGTTCAGTAATAGTATGGTAGGTCTCAACACCTAATAGCAATACTAGTGTCTATGTGAGAGGAAAATGGAAAACGTTACCGAGTATTGGTCGTCATGGAAACCAAATTGTCGTAACGCCGTATGGCTGCTGGGAGAGGTGAATTATGAGATGTTGGGGAGATGTTGAGGGTGAGCCCATGGAAGGTCATGGACTTGCAGTAGTTTGTACAACCCTGAAGGTGGCGTTGTATTGTATGATAGGTACTATACATTACCAAGCAGATTATTCTGTCATATTTAGTCACTACACATAAACCAACAAATAATCTTTTCGATACTTTGCTCTTTCTATTCACCCCTTTCCCTTTTCATTTGTACACAGCATGTGAGGATATCGTAATGGTTGTAAACCATATGGTTTGAAAACGCAACAATACCATAGATTATCATCATCACTTTTGAGCCAGCGTGAGTGGCACAGAAATTAGACAGGCATGCCGTTATGTGGGTTTTATCTGAGCACACAGTCAAATGGAGAGTGAAGGGGCATCATTCTCACTGGGGCTTAATGTGTTTGGACTCACAGGGCTAAGAGTAATGACAGCTTCGCCAGACAACAGAATCCTCCCGCCGTGCCACGCCTGCTAAAACAGCCCCGTCACATCGTATCCTAGCAGCACCCAGGGCAAATAGACACTACTCTGTCAGAGGAGGAATTCATACCCACAAAGCACTGCTGCCAGACCCCCTCTCTTCCAGTCTCCCCCATCGCGCACAATCATCTTTAGGTGTCACCATGTCCACACACCCACTCAGGACCAGAGAGGCAGACGGGGGCTTTGGGGGAGGTAGGGGTGTGCAGAAGCCTGTCTATTTTGAGGTCATGTTTGATAAGCCCTTCCTATGAAGTGACGAGATGAAATGACAGTTTGCCAAAAGCGGGTCACGGGGCAGGGTGTAGGAGGCCTAGCATGGTCGTCTATGGACATAATTAGCCATTCATTATCATATCAGTTAATTACTGGACTACTGTTGTTTTCTCTCAGGAAAGATCTCTTCTGGACACCAGCTCAACATCGGGAACAGATTTCTGATTCATACGTATTTTGTTCCTTTTTCTCTCCGGTTCCCTTATTATAATAGTTGTGATGGGAAAACAATGGCTTTGCTCTTTATTCTAGCTGCAGGCGCCATCTGGGAGCGAGACGTGCATTACAGGAGCTATCCATATGGTCGGGGCATCATGACTTTGCTCATCTCATCTCCCGTCAACATCTCTTCTGCTCAAGTCCTCTCTCAAATGATCCACATACACGTTACTAACAGAAAGACAAAAACATGCTTGTGTTTATGTATTTTTGCAGAGATTATACAAATGTACACGTAACAGTCGGTATTAGATTAAAATTTTAAACTCATGTCTTCAATACTCTTCAAATGTACATTTCCTCATGAATCGGGTGCTATAGATTGTATGAAGAGTCTTAATCTGATTATAGTACATTTATTATAATACAGAAAATGATTTGCCACCTCCATATCATCCCCACCCCCAGTCGTTGTTCAGTGTCGGGAGCTGGGGGCTTTTTTAAACCCATCTGCTGTCTCGCACCTTCTAATCTGCCCCCCGGAACCCAATGGCATCGTACTCCTCATCCTGTCCCCATCCTACCCACCCATCACCCAGTGCATAATATATTCCCCCTGTAACCAAATACTACAGCTCACATTGTATTAAGCCACATTGCATATGCTTATAACACACACAGTGATGTTTACAGACCTGTCATCTGGAATGTACTGTAGGCTAGATGTAAGATAAGTGTATCTATGTATATTTAGAAATAAACAGTGTCAATATTAAATCTCTGTGTGTTTACTAATTATGACAAATTCTTATTCTACTCAAAATCAACACTTATTCGTCGCAATTACTTTTTTTATTGTCGTCTGTTTTGTTGATCAGCTTTCTTTATGTTTACAAATGGAAAACATTCTCTGTCCAGTGATACTTTTCAATGTGTAGCTTTGAGAGAGAGAGAGAGCGAGAGAGAGAGGATGTCCTATGTTGAAACTCAACCTTGACTGTGTACATCAGACCTCCAAACAACTGATGCCCTCTTCCTATCGTGTGTGTGTGTGTCCACGGACCAGCCGGGAGAGGGTCCTAATCCCTGTGATTCCACAGAGTGAGAGGCAGAGGGTATGAGCTGTTGAACAAGATAAAGAGGAGAGGGGGGATGGAGGAGAAGAGAGGAGAAGATGAGAGAAGGAGAGCAAAGATTAGGGGAGGAAGGTGTGATAAGGAGATTCCGAGTAGATGCAGAAGCATGGCGAAATAAGAAAGTAGAAAGGGGACACAAGGACAGCAAGTGAATAAGAAAATCAGATTGCTTGTGGGAGATAGAGAGAGGGGAAGAGGACAAAGCTGAAGGCTGTGTGAGATAGGCTGGCTATCCCCCCCATCTCCATCTCTCCTAATCTCACTCTGCCTCCTCCATATCTCTCTCCATCTCTCCATCTTGCCAAATAGTCAGAAAATTCACCGCCAGTGTGGTTGTGGTTTAATTGGCTTTCAGTATTCATAATTAAAACAATGCCTTGACGTGCAGCTCCTACATTGTCTTCCATTAATTTCAGATTGCTCTTGTCATTTGCACATTACCCCATGCAAAAGCAAATTAAAGTGTTTCGTTTTCTCCCTTCACATTCAGCGTCATCTTCCCCAGCTCTCTCTGATTAGACTGCTATTTACCAGATCGCTATCCCTCAATTCTACAGCACATAAGCAGGCGCAGAGTAGGACCCAGGGGATGCTGGGAATAAGGAAAACAAAGGACTCTGGGATGTCCAGGGCAGTTAATGACACTTTCATGAGGAAATCAAAATAGCTCTTTAAATCTGGATGCTATTTACCCTGGCAGCAGATCCTGTTGACTGGTTGCTGATGGAACAGAACAGAGCAGTCCCGGACCGTATGGACAGACTAGTGTTCAGCAGGCCAAGAGGGACTTTGATTGTTTACAGGATCAGCTGAACAAAAGAGAGGGGAATCATTCCCTTCTAGCCTCAGGCTGTTTGGAGGACCTTGGCCTCCTCCCTGTCCCACCCCCCCCCCCCCCCCCCCCTCCTCTTCTTGGCCATGGACAGTTTCAGGGGAGGCTATCCTGGTTCCAACCCCTAATGCCAAGCCCAATCAGCCCTCTGGCCCCCCAGCCCCGAGCTGAGGAGAGCAGAGGGAATTCTGGGCTGACAGTCGCCCCCAGGGCCGTTCTGACTGTGCCCCAATCACAGCCCAGAGTGACAGCTGGGCACTCTCTCACCTCCTGATCTGGACTGGCCCTGCCTCATGGGGTCAGTCTCCGCATCAGCCAACCCAGGACCACAGGGCTGGAGGCTGGAGGACACTGCTGTTCTTGTGCTGCTGGGGGATGGAGAACTCCACTGATCCAGCTCCACACACTGGGTTCTAATAACTACCCTTCTCCTTTTCCACTGCTAACTTTCTGAGAGCTTGAGTTAGAGTTGGGAATTTGACAGCAGTGGCTATACGTCTTGTGCAGTTCCTTTTTTTATCATACTGGCTGAAAGGTGTAATTATTTGCCCCCTAAATATCCTGACGTGTTCACTAGGCCTTCCACTCAGCACGTATAATTTAATTTGAATTCATTACTCTAGTCAGTTAATATATTCATGACTTCCAATTCCCTGTGCTATCCTGCCACCTGGAGTGTCCTCCCTTATCTGTGTCACGCTCCCCCCTCCTCTCCCCCGCTGTGTCCCTGGGGGGCCATGAAGGGGTGTTAGGGCTGGGGTCAGAGTGGCCCACTGGTCCCCACCGTCATTAGGCTGCAGTGGAATGTGTTAGAGCAACCAGCTGGGACCAGGCTGGCTCTCTCTGGGGGAGTGGTGGGGACAGGGGGGGCACCTGCACCGGAGCCTGACTGGATGGGCTGGCAGGGCAGAGGGGTGAGGGAGGGGGCCATATAAGTCTGGCAGCATTGGGAGAGGGAATGAGGAGTCAGACTAACAGATCCGAGAGACTGTGTTCTGAATTAGAGTGTGTGATTTTGGTAACAGTTTATTTGGATAGTCCATCTGTAGATGCGCTGCAAACTATCAGTAACATGTCTACAGGTGGTGTGTTGAGCATCTATAGATGGACTATAGACTAACTTGTTGAAAATGATGAGATACAGTTGAAGTCGGAAGTTTACATACACTTAGGTTGTAGTCATTAAAACTCGTTTTTCAACCACTCCACAAATGTCTTGTTAACAAAATATAGTTTTGGCAAGTCGGTTAGGACATCTACTTTGTGCATGACACAAGTCATTTTTCCAAAAATTGTTTACAGACAGATTGTTTCACTTATAATTCACTGTATCACAATTTCAGTGGGTCAGAAGTTTACATACACTATGTTGACTGTGCCTTTAAACAGCTTGGAAAATTCCAGAAAAGTATGTCATGGCTTTAGAAGCTTCTGATAGACTAATTGACATCATTTGAGTCACTTGGAGGTGTACCTGTGGATGTATTTCAAGGACTACCTTCAAACTCAGTGCCTCTTTGCTTGACATCATGGGAAAATCAAAAGAAATCAGCCAAGACCTCAGGAAAAAAAATTGTTGATCTCCACAAGTCTGGTTCATCCTTGGGAGCATTTTTTTTTGTTTTGTTTTTTTTTGGTTTGTTTTTTGCCTGAAGGTACCACGTTCATCTGTACAAACACTAGTACGCAAGCATAAACACCATGGGACCACGCAGCCGTCATACCACTCAGGAAGGAGACGCGTTCTGTCTCCTAGAGATGAACGTACTTTGGTGCGAAAAGTGCAAATCAATCCTAAAACAACAGCAAAGGACCTTGTGAAGATGCTGGAGGAAACAGGTACAAAAGTATCTATATCCACAGTAAAACGAGTCCTAAATCGACATAACCTGAAAGGCCGCTCAGCAAGAAGATGCCACTGCTCCAAAACCGCCATAATAAAAAGCCAGACTAAGGTTTGCAACTGCACATGGGGACAAAGATCGTACTTTTTGGGGAAATTTCCTCTGGTCTGATGAAACAAAAATAGAACTGTTTGGCCATAATGACCATCGTTATGTTTGGAGGAAAAAGAGGGAGGCTTGCAAGCCGAAGAACACCATCACAACTGTGCAGCATGGGGGTGGCAGCATCATGTTGTGGGGGTGCTTTGCTGCAGGAGGGACTGGTGCACTTCACAAAATAGATGGCATCATGAGGAAGGAAAATTATATGGATATATTAAAGCAACATCTCAAGACATCAGTCAGGAAGTTAAAGCTTGTCGCAAATGGGTCTTCCAAATGGACAACAACCCCAAGAATACTTCCAAAGTTGTGACAAAATGGCTTAAGGACAACAAAGTCAAGGTATTGGAGTGGCCATCACAAAGCCTTGACCTCAATCGTATAGAAAATCTGTGGGCAGAACTGAAAAAGCAGGTGTGAGCTAGAAGGCCTACAAACCTGACTCCGTTACACCAACTCTGTCAGGAGGAATGGGCCAAAATTCCCCCAACATACTGTGGGAACCTTGTGGAAGGCTACTCGAAACGTTTGACCCAAGTTAAATAATTTAAAGGCAATGCTACCAAATACTAATTGAGTGTATGTAAACTTATCACTCACTGGGAATGTGATGAAAGAAATAAAAGCTGAAATAAATAATTCTCTACTATTATTCTGACATTTCACATTCTTAAAATAAAATGGTGATCCTAACTGACCTGAAACAGGGATTTTTTTACTAGGATTAAATGTCAGGAATTGTGAAAAACTGAGTTTAAATGCATTTGGCTAAAGTGTATGTAAATGTCCGACTTCAACTGTATACCGTTAAGATGCTACTGAAATAATAAAGCCATTATGTTGAAATGCTGCTGATGGTCTACAGATACAGTGCCTTGCGAAAGTATTCGGCCCCCTTGAACTTTGCGACCTTTTGCCACATTTCATGCTTCAAACATAAAGATATAAAACTGTATTTTTTTGTGAAGAATCAACAACAAGTGGGACACAATCATGAAGTGGAACGACATTTATTGGATATTTCAAACTTTTTTAACAAATCAAAAACTGAAAAATTGGGCATGCAAAATTATTCAGCCCCTTTACTTTCAGTGCAGCAAACTCTCTCCAGAAGTTCAGTGAGGATCTCTGAATGATCAGATGTTGACCTAAATGACTAATGATGATAAATACAATCCACCTGTGTGTAATCAAGTCTCCGTATAAATGCACCTGCACTGTGATAGTCTCAGAGGTCCGTTAAAAGCGCAGAGAGCATCATGAAGAACAAGGAACACACCAGGCAGGTCCGAGATACTGTTGTGAAGAAGTTTAAAGCCGGATTTGGATACAAAAAAAATCCCAAGCTTTAAACATCCCAAGGAGCACTGTGCAAGCGATAATATTGAAATGGAAGGAGTATCAGACCACTGCAAATCTACCAAGACCTGGCCGTCCCTCTAAACTTTCAGCTCATACAAGGAGAAGACTGATCAGAGATGCAGCCAAGAGGCCCATGATCACTCTGGATGAACTGCAGAGATCTACAGCTGAGGTGGGAGACTCTGTCCAAAAGACCTGAGACTGGGACGGAGATTTGTCTTCCAACAAGACAATGATCCGAAACATAAAGCAAATTCTACAATGGAATGGTTCAATAATAAACATATCCAGGTGTTAGAATGGCCAAGTCAATGTCCAGACCTGAATCCAATCGAGAATCTGTGGAAAGAACTGAAAACTGCTGTTCACAAATGCTCTCCATCCAACCTCACTGAGCTCGAGCTGTTTTGCAAGGAGGAATGGGAAAAAATGTCAGTCTCTCGATGTGCAAAACTGATAGAGACATACCCCAAGTGACTTACAGCTGTAATCGCAGCAAAAGGTGGTGCTACAAAGTATTAACTTAAGGGGGCTGAATAATTTTGCACGCCCAATTTTTCAGTTTTTGATTTGTTAAAAAAGTTTGAAATATCCAATAAATGTCGTTCCACTTCATGATTGTGTCCCACTTGTTGTTGATTCTTCACAAAAAAATACAGTTTTATATCTTTATGTTTGAAGCCTGAAATGTGGCACAAGGTCGCAAAGTTCAAGGGGGCCAAATACTTTCGCAAGGCACTGTAGTGTGTTGAACATCTACTGATGGACTATAGGTAGATTCTTGTTAAAAGTCAACAGACAGATGTAGAGCATCTCCATATCATTTCTACCTCATGACGCTTGGTCACAAAGCCAGACTCCAGAGAGGAGACTTGACGGGACTTTAACCAGGCAGAGACACACATAGACACACTAATAATCTCCTCCAAAGTGTTGGTTGTTTGTGGTGTGCCTCATGGTAAAGTTATGCTTCATCCACACCGCAGAGAAACAGAAACATGTTTTGCCTTTAATCTAACTGTGCATTTAATCAAATAGCAATGACAGTATGGTTATAATAATTTTGGTGGGGAAATATATATTGCATGCTCGTTTTGAAGGGGCAATCTGCAGTTGCTTCATCACTTATTTGACTTATGAATGACGAATGAAGAATATAACTTATAATTGTCTCATGCGCTTAGTTCAGGCAGAGGCTGTCAACCCCATCAGAACCTAAAATACAAGTTTGTTTTACTCCAATGTTTGTAAACAAACAGTATTGTTCACCTAATACCTTTTTTGCACTATTGGTTAGAGCCTTTAAGTAAGCATTTCACTGTGAGGTTGTATTCGGCTCACGTGACAAATACACTTTGATTTGATTATATAGCCTCAAAACATGGTTAAAACTGTACTTTTGATATCAGTCCTTGCATCCGTACCTCTGTCTAGAAATTTGAGTGTGGTTACATGTCTCCAACCCCATCTCTCAGCTTAGTTATTGTTTAAACTGCTGATTGATGCAGTTTAAATAAATATTGCATCTTTACAATCAAAAAGCAGTATTTTATTCTCTGTTATATGGAAATCTGGCAGACACTGTGAAGCTGTTGTAGAGATAGGAACCACCATAACTCACACTGGGTTCAGAACAAGGATCAGAGATCCTCTCCTCTCCCTCCCATAACTCCTCTCCTCTCCCCCATAACTCCTCTACTCTCCCTCCCATAACTCCCTCTCCTCTCCTCTCCTCTCCTCTCCTCTCCTCTCCTCTCCTTTACTCTCCTCTCCTCTCCTCTCCTTTACTCTCCTTTCCTCTCCTCTCCCTCCCAAAGCTCCCTCTCTTCTCATCTCCCTCCCAAAGCTCCCTCTCCTTTCCTCTCCCTCCCATAACTCCTTCTCCGCTCCTCTCCCCTCTCCCCCATAACTCCTCTCCTCTCCCTCACATAACTCCCTTCCTCTCCTCTCCTCTCCTCTCCTCTCCTCTCCTCTCCTCTCCTCTCCCTCCCATAACTCCCTCCCTCCCTCTCCTCTCCTCTCCTCTCCTCTCCTCTCCTCTCCTCTCCTCTCCTCTCCTCTCCTCTCCTCTCCTCTCCTCTCCTCTCCTCTCCTCTTCTCTCCTCTCCCTCCCATAACTCCCACTCCCTCTTTCCTTGTTCTGCTCTTTTGTTTCCTTCCCGACTCCTGGCCCACATAGACTACTAGAATATGTCCCTTCTGTCTTTTCAATATTTCATATGAGGAGCAGCTCCAAGCTTGATCATTGCGGGGTGCCAGTCGAGGAGTTCAAAGGCAGTGGAGGTCCCCTGACAACAGGCAGGAGCAGGGGTTGGAAGGGGGGAGAGGTGGAGGGGGAACAGGGGAGGGTGGAGGGTGAGAGGGGGTGTCAGCCATCAAACAGCCTGACTCTGACAGAAGCTCAGCCCAAAGCAGCCCTACTGTACACCTGCCCTGGAGCAGGAAGAACGAACAACTGGCTCCTGCAGGAGAGGAGCAGCATGGATTGATAGATGGGGGGAAGGACCGTCTACTCTACTGACTGCTGTAGGTAGATCACACAAAGAAATCCTATCTGTAAAGGGTTGGGTCACACATAAGACGGTAACTTTTGAAAGTGACTCATTTTGTGTTCAGCACCTCCATGCTGTGGACAGCTCCAGCTGCCTCTCAGCAACTGGATAAAACCAGACTAGTCTGTAGTAAACAGGAAGTGGAAGACAAAGGGCACTACTGATTGGGTATTGTTCTCATGGAACAACTGGGACGGTTTTCTTTTCCCCCTTTCTCTGTCTTTAGCCCCTTCTTTTATCTGAATATATTAATTTTTAGAGTTGGGTATTTTGAATGTGATCGTGTATGGGATGAGCGCATGTGTGTGTGTGTGTGTTTGCGTGCGTGCACATGTGTGTGTGTGTGTGTGTGTGTGTGTGTGGGTGTGTGTGTGTGTGGGGGGGGTGTATTAGACAGGAGGGGGCTTCATTATTAATCAGGGCCCTTCCCTGTGTGAGTGCTGCTCTCTCTCTCCATAGTTTAATGACTGAAAATGAGCCATAATTATGGGCTGTCAGTCCGATGTACGGCTCCCCTCCGCTCCTCCATTTCAGAGGTCCATGTCATCTCCTCTGCTGCCTGGCTGCTCTCTCTGCTCCACCACGCCCAGACCCCCTTGCCCCCTCTGCTGCACACCCTGTACCCATCACCCATCATCTCTTCTGTCCACCTCCACCATGGAAGGAACATGCTATTCTGTCAGCATCACTCTGCGTTAGTTGGTATCACCAAACCACATGGCAGGAAGTGCACGTGAAAAGTCCACTCTGTCCCTATGCGGAGGGAGGCAGGGATGTGGGTGTGGTCAAAAATGAATTACAACAGTGATATGCCAGTTTCACCATGGAAACCTGAATATCCCACTTATTACATGCATGCGTTCTGTTACTACAACTATCCTTGCACCTTTCAGCATTATTTTTTTTACCCTTACTCAGATTGAACTTCTTTGCTCTCTAACCCCCCTTTACTCTCCCTCACTCTCTCACTATCCCTCCCTCCTTTATTCCAGCCCCCCCCCCCCCCCCCCACCCTTCGTCTTCCCTCCCTCTGCACTTAAGCTCATCTTTATGCGATGCGTGGCTTGTCAGGCCTGATGATGAATCTGTATATGACTGGAGAGGGCTCATTTCCCCTGAGTGGCCTCTCCCTCTCTGCCTCAGCCCAGGGAGGATCCCTCCAGCTCTGCAGCCTGGGGTTGACTGGCCCTGCGGCCCTGCACCAGAGACCCCACTAACACCACGCTATCATCATTTCAACCAAACACAGGCTGGAGAGGTCAACACCAACACACCGTGTCACTGACCACTGACACTCACAGTGGGCCAGAGAAAACAACGCCACACAGTAACATGGATCTTTATACCTCACTGACTGTGTTTAGAAGGAAGCAAATACACTGCCTTACTCCTCCACAGCAGCTGGTTGGTAACGCCTAAGGAGAAACAAAACACAGCATGCATACATGTAGCTTAGGTTTATGGTTATAAATGCCTTGTAGAAGATACCTGTTCTCTCCTATGGTGGATGCTAACATTTGAAACATCCACTGTAATTATGTGCAAGTTGAGAACAGATGCTACATATCTAACTTCCTCTTTTCAGATGCCGTATCTTAATTTGTCCATCCTGTTGCGGGAATTTTCCTGCACAGTAGTGTATTTGAGGCTTCCACTTTAAAATGTCACACTTGATCTGCCTTAATGAAAAATGTATCAACCCCTACAAAAAAATACCATGAATTACAATCTGCAAAATTCCAAGTTAGTGCCTTATTTTCCTGCTTTAGCAAACTGGCTCAAATTAAGATCCTACATATATATCTATTTACTTGTCACATCTATTAGCAATACAGTATATGTAGAGGTGGGTGTGGTTCACAGGAGGCTGGTGGCACCTGGATGGGGGAGGACGGGCTCGTGGTAATGGCTGGAGCAGAATTAGTGGAATGGTATCAAATACATCAAACATGTGGTTTCCATGTGTTTGATGCCATTCCATTCGCTCTTTTCCAGACATTATTATGAGCCCTCCCCTCAGCAGCCTCCACTGGTGTGGTTCCATGCATTGCACAGACACAGACACAGACAAACAGACACACAGACACAGACATGTCCCACTGTGCTATGAGCGCTCACACTCTCTTTCCCTTTCTCTCTCTCTCACACATGAGGGATTTTCTGCTTGTTTAAGTCTTCAGCATCACTTTCAATATGGAGAGCTTAACAAAATCAAGAAAGCAACGTTATCAACATAGAAACCATATTGTCTGGGACTGGCTGTTCCCTCCTGGGTTTTTGAGTATGAGCTTGCTGTTAAAATTCCGCCAGCGTCTACAAACCCCTGTTGGAGGTGGTGAAGGAGCTAGCTATTATCAATTAATCTTTGCTTTTTTCCCCTCTTCCAGAGACTTGTACCATATGGTTCTCTGTCAGCGCCTGCTTTTAATTTACTCATTGTGTCTGCTGCGAAAACAGACCAACAATTTATCTGGATTGCTGATTTAATCAGGAGAGCGAGGAGCGATGGAAGAGAGAGCTACACTCTAGCAGTCAAACACACACACACACACACACACACACACACACACACAAAGGCACACCAATACATACTGCTTAGTCGCACACACACACAAAAACCCAAAGGACTACACTTTAGATTTCATAATTGAAACTACAGTATGACTGTTTACATGTTACATACAGTACATATTATGGCAACACTATCTACACACTGATACTAAGACACAGTCCTGCATACTTACTTACCGTACCCTTTTGTGCACAAACCCCTACAAAACCACCTACACACACCCCTACAAAGCCACCTACACACACCCCTACAAAACCACCTACACACACCCCTACAAAACCACCTACACACACCCCTACAAAACTGCCTACACACACCCCTACAAAACCACCTACACACACCCCTACAAAACCACCTACACACACCCTACAAAACCGCCTACACACACCCCTACAAAACTGCCTACACACACCCCTACAAAACCGCCTACACACACCCCTACAAAACTGCCTACACACACCCCTCCACTTGTTCACAAACCTAACCCCAGAGGGTAGTTATGTTGACACATGGAAAAGTCATTGGCTTTGGTTGTGCGTCTGAGCAGTAAAAACCATTGTGTTTCCGTTCGCTATTCCTCAGAAGGTGCTGATATGCCTGTCGTGACCTTTAGAGGACGAATGTGATTTGTCCAGCCAAAGAGACTGTCCAAGTCCACTTTCCAGAAGACCTAGCTGTTACACCCACTCATTCGTCTTTATGTCAGCTGTTTCATCATCTAGGGAGGCAAAGTGCCAATAATACAAGAGTACTGCCTGTCTGCAGTGGATGAACATATGTTTCTTACAAGGTTGTGAAGCACCTTAGACTAACACATCGCCAACAAAAGTCTGGGAAGGAAAATAATGTGTGTGAATGCTGTCTGCTCGCTGTTATGTTCACACCAAAAAATGTGGGGTTAAAAACAACCCAATTTGGGCTATTTGGTAACCCAGCGCTGGGTAAATATTGGACAGAACACACGCTGTGTTATTCTGACCCATCCCGTTGGGTTGTGTGAATAAACCAACATGTTGGGTTGATGGAATTCCTTTAGCCATCATTTGGGTTGTTACATACTTTCATGCTGGGTTGACCTAGCAGCTGGGTCTTTTTTAATGTAATCCTTAGGCGTGCCTTATTAGGGACGTAGCTTTCAGGTAGTTCTTTTTGACCACCCGTGAGAGTAAATGTAATTCCTATTCATCATGTTAAGTTTGTGCATTACAAATAAAAAATAATCTTGAATATTTCTGCACATTACATATTCTAATATAATAATAATAATAATCATAACATTATTATTTACATATTGTAACAAAGTGTTAATTATCCTGACATTGGGATTTACATATGCTTTTAAGGAATTCAAACACTTGTGTAAGCCTCATTGAAGCTTCAAAACTGTCAGGGTTCAACCTTAACATATGTTAACAATACAACAGAACAGGTGAACCGGAATGACACTGAAGTATCTGAACTATCTAGAGATAGAGAGAGAGACGTGGGTGGTTTGGTTCGTCTGCTGTATGTGAAGGTCTCAGGTGGAGAGTCTGTGTTTGTGTGCGTGTGTGTGTGTGCGTGGAGGGAGGTTGGATGATGGATGGAGTGATCTCATGTGGTCTCTCACCACAGACTCTCAAATACATTATCCATTGCTGCGTTTTACAGTAGGGGATTCCTACACCCTGATCATTTCTCTGTACAGTACAGTATTACACAGATCAGCATGCTCTACTGAGTCCTCTTACATAGATCAACTATCTCATCTACATCGAAATAACTAAAACAGCTAATGCATTCAAACACACGCCTAGAAATTGCTGTTATATGCCCACAAGCAGCTGTTTCAGGGAGACCCTCAGATGCGTGCTATTGTCTGTATAAGGAGCTCTTAAAGCACACACAGGTGTCAGCTACTTATAGATGCCTGCCAATGAATTCACGCTGAGTCCCTGAAAAACCTGGCAACAGTGTGACACTGGGAGAGATATCCACACATTACACTTCTCCTGTGGCAGCTGCGTCTGCTGAATTGGGTCTCCCAGAGTCACGTCCGTACACATCAACCGCCTACCGTTTTATCAGAGGATGCTGAATAACGCTTTCAGTGAAACGTAAATGAGCGTTTGGATTGGCGGGACGGGATATGACACGAGAGTGAAATGGAAAAGGAATGTTGTCCTTCTTACAGATAGTGTGTCTGTGTGTGTTGCTATATGACAAACTGCTTTAGAATCAGCATTGTGCAGAGGGACCAACCTACCTCCAGAGGGACTATTGGGTAGGTGCACGCGTGTGCACTCAACTGTGCCTGTGCGTGCCTGTGCACATTGCCTCCAGTGGAGCTGGGCGCTGTGTTCAGTGTGTATGAGGGATGGGCAGCAGCTGTGTGGAGGAGAGAAGAGGAGAGTGGTGCTCAGGTGGTGGGTAGTGCAGGCTGATCATCACACAGTTGGGTCTGCCTAATGAGGGGACCTCTGTGAGCACACAGGCAGGACAGGCTGCCCTGACCTCCCATACCCAGAGCAATCCCTACCCCAGGCTTTCAGCAGCGCCGAGGCCCCTCTAGCACAGACAGAGTAACCAGGGCAGTCTAAATGAGAGATTGTCCAGCCACGGTAAGATCCATTTTATGGACATAGAGGACCCCACAAAACTCAGAAAATAGCCCCAAATACTGCGCCACTACCTCTGTCACTTTATATAATATACTCGCAAACAGGGCTATTACTCTTCATATAAAGATGGACAGAAATTAAACCAATCTAAATAAAATATCTTCCGCTTTATGAAAGCATTCCCCTAGAATACAAGGTTGCCAACTTTGTTTTATCGTGAATCATGACATTATTTTGTTATTTGGCGGGGAAAGTGGTTGACTGAAGCGTACTGCAGGCCTTGAGATGCTACTTACAACATAAGAAGGGCTCCATTCAGTTTAAAAGCTCTCTGACACAAAAGACTCAGAATTAACCTCACAAGGCTTGAAGATCTCCGGAGTGCAGAAATGGGTGAAGACGAGAACAAAAAACAATTGGTCTTCGAAGAACAGAAGAATTCCACTGACAGGAGAAGACAAAACATCATTTGCTTAAGCAAATCCAATGCTTTTTAATGAGTGTGAAAAAAATATTTTGAAATAGCCCCACAAAAATCCATTCTCCGATTCCTCAAGCAGAAAACATTTTTTTTAAAACATTTCGCCAAGTCAGACTAATTGCACATGCCCGCCGGCTGTATCTCCGTGTTTCAAAACAACCCTCTCTCCTGCTCCTATGAAGTTTATCTAAACTAACAAGCATCCCAACAACAGAACATGTTTGCATATGCTATCCCAACTCAGAGACTGTGCCAAGAAAGAAAGGGAAAGGCAATGATATTTGGTCAGCCTCCCACATGAAACACTCAGGCATTCAAATTAACATTAGACCAAATATCTTTTGCTATTTCAATCTACCGGAGATAATGAGAGAGAGGGAGGGAGTGAGTGAGGGAGGGAGGGAGGGAGGGAGGGAGGGAGGGAGGGAGGGAGAGAGAGAGGGAGATGGAGGGAGGGAGGGAGGGGTAGGCACTGACAGCTGTGTGATTCTCATCCCTTGGCTCTTGGCAAATATAAGGTCATAGATTGAGGTGGCCAGGGAGCCACTCCACACACCCTCCATACACAAACAGCTCCATGCCTATATAACAATATCCCACTCTACATCTGTGCTGCCACCAGTCAACGGGATGGGAGGGGTGAACGAGGGGTGAGAGTGAGAGAGGGATAAAGAGAGAGACAGCAGTGCAGAAACAAAGAGAGGTGGGTGGAAATAGAAAACAAAAGATGATTGGTTAGATGATGGTATGGAAGAAACAGAGACAGAGCAAATGCAACATACAAGGGTGCAGGTATTTTGAGAAGAGTGTCCTTCCATTATGTTGACAGGGAATCTGAACTAAATGCTAACACTGATGGAAAAACTGCTGCTGTGCCTTTTTCTGATCATTACAGCTCCATCCATTTGTTTAACAAGGTAGTCACGCTCTTATTGACCAAATCAAATGGAAATCAATAGCCTCAACGACTACCATTGTGCTCTCTGATTCTGCCTGTGTCTGTGTTCTGTGTGAGATTGAAACATCAGAAGACATCATCCACAAAGTCAACCTCTTCCTCACCTCATTTACCTCCTTTTATCTCCCACTTTAAAGATGAAGACTTTGCCGGGATATAGGTGTGCTGTTCAGAGTGTTTCATCTTTAAATGGATGACCCTTGACTTTTGTCATCAATAGCCTGAGTTGCAGCCACCCCTCTGAAACAGTCAGTGAACCTGGCACATTACTCCAATACAAGTGAACATGATGATGCTAGCTGGTCAGAAACTCAATGGCCAACGACCAATGAATATCCAGTCAGACCCTGGGGTAGCAATTTAATCAGAGACGGAATGTTGAGATAACAGAAGCAGAATTAATTGATACTGTAAAATGTAGATTTTGTTGCAGAGGTAGACTATTTGCTTGCTGAACGAAGTACCTGAATACTGAGCACAGTTTTACCTTATAGTGATAATTAGGGCCCCCTTATTAGGATTCCACCTCAAGTCATAGAAATGTAGGGAGAGTGCTCTCAGCATGCAATACAGTGTACAGTATCTGAAAGCAAGTAGCGTTGACTAACAAATGAAGCGGAAAAGGACACATCTTCTTCTTCACCTTGATGCACTCTGTCACACTGATGGGTACTCAGAATAAATGAGAAATCTTTCATGATCCAGTGCAATTATTCCATACTGCAGTGACGTGTATTCATGGATGCCAAGGGAAGCCAGGCTTCTCCACAAAAAAACCCATACAAAATGATATATCTTTCGTCTCTCTGTGTTTCCTTCAATTCGCAAGAGGCTGAACGTAAATGTATCTCACTGAAGAAAACATCAGAGCGAACGAAACAGCGCCCCTCTGTCTCAGTATGTGTGATCTGATTCTGTCTGGTCAGAAAGAGTATGACATTGTTGCTGCCCTAGCTTTGAATGCAAGGGAAGCCAGCAAGCATTTGGCCTCCCTTGAATAAAAAAAAAAAATTATAATAGCCAATCAGTGTTGAGCTAAACTGAGTAAACTCAGCTGTGAATGGTCCTGGCGCACCAGTGTCAAGGGAAGCCAATTTGTATTTGACCAATCACATCAGTCAGTTAAATAAAGGTTAAATAAATCAAATTAAAATTTAAATCACAAGCAAAACAACAGAAAAAATATGGAATTGTTCCATCTCATTGTGTTGTTGTCTTCTGGTGGCTAGCTAGCTATAATTGGCCCTTTCCTAAATTAGCCATGAATGGAGATAGAGATTTGGACTTGAGGTTTAACTTAATTCTCCGTACTGGCCAATGATTATAACTGCGATTCTGATCCAACCATAAATTCATACATTGTGTCCTTGGCCTGAGGGGATGGAAGTTCAACATGTAGCTAGATGTAGTAGGCTAATGTTAACTAGCTGGCCTGGTGTATCATTACCCATGAAAGGAAGTTAGACTAGCGAGCAAGTATTTTAGCCAGGTAGCCTAGGATGATAAAAACGAAAAGCGTATACTGTATGACATAGTCATAGACTGTTTAAGCAACATGAAAGAGGAGGATGGCATTGGCATTTCTCTACAAGTAGGGGGAGTCAACATGTCTTTTCTACTTGCACACGCACGCACGCACGCACGCACACACACACACACACACACACACACACACACACACACACACACACACACACTAGTGGTGTACTTCAGTAAACATTCTTTAAAGTACTACTTAAGTCATTTTTGGGGGTATCTGTACTTTACTTTGCTATTTAAATTTTTGACAAATTTTACTTTTATTTCACTAGATTCCTAAAGAAAATTATGTACTTTTTACTCCATACATTACTCCATACATTTTCCCTGACATCAAAAAGTACTTGTTACATTTTGAATGTAAAATGGTCCGATTCACACACTTCAAGAGAGAACATTCACACACTTCAAGAGAACATCCCTGGTCATCCCTACTGCCTCTGATCTGGAAGACTCACTAAACACAAGTGCTTCATTTGTAAATTCTGTCTGTGTTGGAGTGTGTTGGAGTGTCCCGTAAAGTAAATAAAACAATCATAAAAATGATGCTGTCTGGTTTACTTAATATAAGTCATTTGAAATCATTTATACTTTTATTTTTGACACTTAAGTATATTTTAGCAATTACATTTACTTTTGATACTAAAGTATATTTAAAACCAAATAGTTTTACTCAAGTAGTATTTTACTGGGTGACTTACTTTTACTGAGTCATTTTCTATTATTTTTACTTTTACTCAAGTATGACAATTGGGTACTTTTTCCACCACACACACACACACACACACACACACACACACACACACACACACACACACACACACACACACACACACACACACACACACACACACACACACACACACACACACACACACACACACAAACACACATAAAACACACACAACACATCAGAGCCATGGCCAGCCACATCATACTTAGCTTACGTTGATTGGACAAAATAGTTAAGGTATCTTTTAGTTGTCACTGTATTAGACTAAGCATACAGTCATTGGTTAGATGATGTTGAAATGTTGAAGTTGAAATGGTGCTGGAATAGTGGAGGCAGCCCCTGTTTTCTTTGGGACTTGCGGTAACTCTGGTTCTAAATCAATAGTTGTTTCGTAGTCTGAAAATGTCTGAAACATTAACCTGCTTGACCATGCTGTAGGTTATGTAACTGTTTGTTACATGCAATATGATTTGTGGAGTTCACTGGACAGATGTTGCTCTCCGGTTTTGTGATGAAACAAAAGTGTGGTTGAATTTATTCTGCCAGTGTGTCTTCTTAATGTCTCGGCCTTTAGGCCTATATATCACGGTGTCAAAGCATGTGAACTAGCAGGTTATAGAGCAAACAACACAATTATCACAGCACATAGGTTGTAATCTGCCTTTTTTTTCTGGATTGGCTTCCCCGGTGATTTTACCCACGCACCACTACAGACTACAGTCAGTGTGAATATGTCCCTGCAGTGTGCTTGTGTGAGATGGGAGTGTGTGTCTTTTGGTTCAATCACCCCCTGCTTCAAAGCTCCAGTGCCTGGACCTGGCCAGTTACAATGGGCCAGGTCTGTCTCCACACAGTAGCAGAAGCACAAGGCCGCTGTCATTCTACACCGGTGCACTCTGCCGCATTCTGCTACCGCCATTATGAGGAGGACAGTCCCATTCTTACCCTTCTCTCCCTTTACCTCTCTCTTTCTCCCACTTTCTCTGCTAACAGCGCTCATAACACCTGAGTCAAGGCTATTGAGCTCCCTCATCACAGTTTCCCATTGCCATCTCTGTCTCCCACACAAACTCTGTGGAGGTGGACAATAAGCCATTCAGCCATGGACTCCCATTACTCATACACTCATTGAGCCCATTCAATACGGCCCCTCGGGAAAGGCAGCAAAAGCTCAATAAACCATCCAATAGGCAGCTTAGGACTCCACACTTAAAACAGAAATGCAAACCTAATTCTCAAAAACACCAATAATATGATTATGAAGCTGTTTTTAAAGAAATAATGAAGCCTACACATAATGTTTTGCCAACACAAGCTTAAAGAAACAATAGCATCGGTTGCCTTCCGTCGTTTTTATCAGCTTTTATCGTGGCTAGTGGTGTTAAAATCAAATTAGCAAAACAAATCAGCCATATGATGCAAAGGTCTGCTCATAGTTCTTTTTATTGGCAGTTTTCTTCTCCCGAAGTTGAAGCTTTCTCGCCACAAGGGTCCCTGTGGACCACACCAGATGTTCCAGGCAGCACACTTCCCCACTCGCCTCCTAATGTAATATTCATGGGCAACCAGGCACTGACTTATTTATTTATTTCGTCATTCTGCACAACAACAGGCCACGTACAAAGCATTTTCTCTCCCTCCTCTCACTTCCTCCTCTTCCTCTCACCCTCTTTGCATCCCCATTTCTTTTTTTCCCTGACATTATTCTAGCTTTTTTTCTAATTTCTTATCCCGTATCTGTAGCGTAGCCATCTCTCTCTCTCTCTCTCTCTCTCTCCTCTATGTTTTCCTCTCAGTGTTTTATTAGGCAGATGGGTGGGGAGTGAATGGGAGTGTTGACTAACTGATTTCTGTCTGTGAAACTTAATGGTGGCTCTTAAATACATTGAGGCATAATTTACTACCTTCTCTAATGCATTGGAACACTTCACATTCTTTGTTTGGTCTTGATAATTGGGCTGGATGTTGTAATGCATTTCTACACACATCCTGTTTGGGTGCCAGCATTTCTATGACAGATTGGCTTGTTGTTTTGTTTAGGGTTTAAGCCTATTTCTTCACAGACACACTCTGGAATTGGGCAGAATCCAACGTGTCAGTTGATAGGTCAGACCAGTCTCTTTCAGACCAGTCCCCCACACCCTCAGGGTTCCATGTGTCCTCCTCTTGCTCTGTCCATAAATGGATCAAATACGGCCAAGGAACCTCAGACCCTCATGTTAGTGCCTGGCTAGAGCAAGGAGGTAGTATGGAAATCTCATTTCTCAAAGCATAACATCCTTGATGACGCTCTACCACGGCAGATCTGTAGATAGACAAGAGCACCTTGTAAGTCCTCAGGGGGTCGAGGGCTGACAGTGAGATTATGTCACGTTGTCTCTGAGCAGAGACTCGACCCAGCCTGGCTGTCTACTCCACAGAGAGAAGAGGGCCGGTCCCCCTACGGACACACAGAGCCCTGCAGGGAGCTGAAACAAACAGCGTCGGCACTGAGGGAAACACACAGGGAAACACGGAGGCACAGAGCCACACTGCTCTCCCGCTCCACTTGACTACGGTCCAAGCCGACAGCTGATGGCAGCGGCGCTGAGCTCACATCATGGAGGAGCAGATGTGGAAGCAGCTTTCCAAGTGCAGCAGCACCGCCGTCCGCCACCACTCGCTTCCTCCCGCCACTTTGTAAACTCTCTCTCTACCGTCGCCATTCACTCTGTACAGGGTTGGAGTCAATTTGTGATTTCAGAATTTAATGAAATTCAAACAGTTAATTGAAATTGAATTTGAATAGTTGTTTATACGTGGAGTTAAAGGAAGTAGAATTGAATTCAAATCAATTCAACTGAGACATGAAACATTCAAGTCTCATTCTTTTGAAAACAATTTTATTAAAAGGATATGCCACTTATTTATGCAAAGAAGACGCGTACCATTTCAAATATTAGTTTGAATAGAACTCAAATATGTCAAACAGTATGTTTCTTAGTCGTGAAACGTTAGATCAGATGTTCCCACTCTTTTATTGCACATGACCCTAAATTGACACCAGAATATGCAGGGGACCCAACTTGGAAAAATGATATCCCCTTGTTAATGCTGTGTGTTCATATTCACAACATTTTAGGTCCTGCCGGCTGTCCAGACACATAATAATGACATGAAAGTGCATTCTTATAGTGTAAGAGGACCTTAGTTGACACGAAAAGGTTGTATTCTATACCCATTTGAAGAGAAACAAGTTCTTCATTTGTTTCATAGGATTACAGATTTTCTCAGGGGACCCCGTATAAATTTCGGAGGACCCCACATGCTTTAGATTGTTCCCTTCATTACTGCAATGTTTGATCGAATGCATTCTGGGACGTCTTTTTTTCTGATATTTAGAAACATTGTGAAATATTATAGATAACCCACAACCTGATCTTAGAATATTTCCAGACCACTATAATTATTGAAAATTATTTTAGGGAAATGAATAAAAAAAACTGTAATGGTTCAACCTCATGCTACTTGTTATTGGTAACTATACCTGATGTCAAAACAAACATTTCTATGGTGGTGTGTAGAATAAATAAGCCATTTGAATTTTGTTGAATTTAATTCTACTTCCTTTCATTCAAATGCTATTCAAATTCTGCTTCCTGTGGGGAAATTCAATTGGAATTGAAGTGCAATTAAAGAGCAATTTGCAACACAATTCAGACTTGACCCCAACACTGACACTATACTTACATGACTCTGTCATATTCTCCTTTCAACCAACCCTGTTCCTGTCTCACCACCTTCCTCCTCTCACCTCTCCACTCCATTCATCACTTCCTCCATCACTTCCTACCTCACTCGTTACCTTCTACCCTCCAGTATCTGTGTCAGTGTTTCTTCCTAAACATGGCTTCAATTTGGCTCAGAGACCGTCTCCTCCCCGTCTCTCTCTCCCCTCCACCTGTTGCAGTACAGAACCTCGTCTCCTCAGCCAGCCAGACAGTCTTCCAGTCTTCTCCCACCTGAGAAGCACCTGATTACACTGTAGTCCACATCCCGCCCTAATCCTCTCTAATCACATTCACTTTAAATTACCAGCTAATTAGAAACTAATAAGTAATTACTCTTCATACGGATTGGGAATTGTGGGGTCCTGGTTGTCTCATTTTTTATCTTGGCACCAACCTCATATCTGGATAGTTTATAGTTATGACGGTATGCTCATTCTGTATGAGTATATTGAATGAGCATACCTGAGTAGAGTATGTACATTAAAAAAAGTATGCACACAGTGTGTGTGTGTGTGTGTGTGTGTGTGTGTGTGTGTGTGTATGTGTGTGTGTGTGTGTGTGTGTGCATGTGTGTGTGTATGTGTGTGCATGTGTAACGGATGTGAAACGGCTAGCTTAGTTAGCGTGGGCGCTAAATAGCGTTTCAATCAGTGACGTCACTTGCTCTGAGACCTTGAAGTAGTAGTTCCCCTTGCTCTGCAAGGGCCGCGGCTTTTGTGGAGCGATGGGTAACGATGCTTCGAGGGTGACTGTTGATGTGTGCAGAAGGTCCCTAGTTCGCGCCCGGCTATGGGCGAGGGGACGGTCTAAATTTGTACTGTTACATTGATGCTGTTGACCCGGATTACTGGTTGCTGTGGAAAAAGGAGGAAGGTCAAAAGGGGGGTGAGTGTAACGGATGTGAAACGGCTAGCTTAGTTAGCGTGGGCGCTAAATAGCGTTTCAATCAGTGACGTCACTTGCTCTGAGACCTTGAAGTAGTAGTTCCCCTTGCTCTGCAAGGGCCGCGGCTTTTGTGGAGCGATGGGTAACGATGCTTCGAGGGTGACTGTTGATGTGTGCAGAAGGTCCCTAGTTCGCGCCCGGGTATGGGCGAGGGGACGGTCTAAATTTGTACTGTTACACATGTGTGTGTGTGTGTGTGTGCATGCATGTGGGTGTGTGTGTGTATGAATGCATGTCGTGTCTGAGTGAGTGCTGCATTCCCATCACACTCTGTTTGTCCTTAGCTGTAACCCTGGAGACAGTAATCTGCATACAGGCAGGGGGAGGGAGGACTGTCAGTGGGACGAGTATATCAGGTGTCTAGGTCAACTGGGCCAGTTAATATGGCTGTTATCTGAGCTGGAGGGTGGAGGAGGGAGGAGAAATCAGCTGGTGGTACAAAGGGAGCTCTGCCCAGAGAGAGTGAGTCCTGTTGGGCCTGCAGCGGGAAGACCAGGTGGTGCTGCCAGGTGGAGGGGAGGAGGTGGTGGTGGGGGCAGACTGATATCTGTCTCACTCCTACCTCCCCTTTGCCTAACACAACAACACAGCTATGCAAGGCCTGCCATCTTCAATATTCTAGTCAGCCAACTGCAAGAATACCAAAACAACCTGTCTGGTAGGCTGCAGATGCTCCAGCCTCTCCTCTCCTCCTCTCCTCTCGCTGCTGTGTTCATCCCTTTGCTATTCTCTCACATATGCTCCTGTGTCTTTACTCCTCTCCATCTGATCCCAAAACAAAACAGACTTTTTTTCTCAATGTGAATGTGATGGCTTATTAAATATTTAGACAAAACTATGTTTCATGGTGCTCTGGTCATTGTGTGCTCGGGCAGATTTACCTGAGCATACTCTTTAGTACACTGTCAGCTAATTCAAGTATAATGTCTAAGCAGGTTCTATACTGTAGTTGAAAGAATTTTGGCAAATAGCTTCCGCATTTGATCCTTCAAACAGCCAGTAAATATAGGAGAGAAATACCATAGGATATACAGTAGCTACAGGCACTACTGTACCTTGCACAGACAAAATAAATGGGGACTGCGTCATTTAAAAAGGAAAGAAATTCAATCGCCTAACTCAATTTGAAATGTTTTTCAGGCTGAGGATAGAGCTCATGTCTTTTCATTGTCAGTTCATTTTTCTTCTTCCCTTTCTCACATTTAGACAAACATCAAGCAATAAGATATGCGTGTAGTGTTGAGAAGAAGGCATGCTCCGCAGAACAAATGGTGTTAATTTGCCGCACGTCTCTGAAGCTGCACATTAGAGAGAAGCCTTCAGGGAGAGAGAAAGGGAGGGAGAGAGATGGAGGGAGGCGGGGGGAGGGATGGGGAAGAGAGAGAGGAGGCAGCAGCTGTGCTGGAATTAATGTCTGCATGCCAAATTAGAAACACCATGCATCTCCGTCAGAACCACCGGGGGAAAAGATAGGAGAAGGGGTGAAATAGGGAGAGGCTCAGACAGAGAGACAGACGGACAGAGATATAGACAGGCAGCGAGAGACAGACAGACAGATGTGGCTAGACAGATACCTTGATAGTTACATTGATAGATACTGTAGTAGATACAGGAAGAATGATAGATAGAGCTAAATGCTACTAGGAAATCAGTGGCGTGGAAGCCAGGCTTCCCCCCAAAAATGTACCAATAAAAAAAGAAAGAAACGTATAAAATAATTTATCTTTCACCTCTCTGTGTTTCATACCTGTCACTAAAATTTCACAAGTGGCTGAATGTATCTCACCAGAGAAAGCATCAGAGTGAGGGAAATCTAGCTGATGCTGTTGAATTCAATAGCAAGGGAAGCCAGCGAGCATTTGGCATCCCTTGATATTAAAAAAAATAATGAATAGCTAATCAGCGATGAACTAAACTGAATGAGCTCAACTGCCAAAAAAAAAGGGTTAAGGGAAGCCAGTTTGGATTTGGCTTCAAACCAGTCACATCACATCAAAAGCAAAACGTCATTGAAAGAAAAAATGTGAATTGTTGCATCTCGTTATGTCATTGTCCTCCTGTGGCTAACTAGCTACAGTAGCTAAAAGCGTCCCTTTCCTAAATTAGCCATGGATGGAGATAGGGATTTGGACTTGGTGTAAAGGCCAACGATTGTAAAGGCGATTCTGATCCAATCATAAATGTATACATTGTGTCCCTGTCCTGGGAGGATGGAAGTTCAATATGAAGCTAGATGTAGTAGGCTAAATTGAACTAACTAGCTGGCTCATTGTCACAACAACAACAACTAAAAGTGTGAAAGAGAGGATGGTATTGGTGTTCCTCCACAAGTAGGGGGAGTCAACATGTTTTTTCTACTTGCGCACACACACTCACACACACACACTCACAAACACACACACACACACACACACACACACACACACACACACACACACACACACACACACACACACACACACACACACACACACACACACACACACACACACACACACACACACACACACACACACACACACACACACACTCACATACACACACACACTTAAATCAGTACCAAGAACAGCCACATGATACTTAGCTTACATTGATTGTACTAAATCGTTCTTGGTATCTTTAAGATGTCACTATGCTAGACTAAGGGATAGGTGTTTTTATGACGCTGAAATGTTGAAGTTGAAGGGGTGTTGGAATGACGTTCGCAGAGGCAGCTCCTTTTTTTTTGCGACTTGCGGTAACTCTCCGTGGTTATAAATCAACAGTCGGAAACATTAACTTGCTTGACCATGCCGCAGGTCATGTAACTGTGTATTACAGGCGATATGCTTTGTGAACTTCCCCAGACAGATGCTGTCCACTGTGTGACTGTCGTCTTCTCGTTGTCTCGGTCATATATATCAAGGTTATAGAGAAAACAATTATCACAACACATGTAATATGGCTTTTTTCCTGGCTTGGCTTCCCCATTGTCTCTAACCACGCACTGCTAATTTTACTTTCTCTCTCTCTCAAACCCCCAGGATAAGTGAGTGAAATCCGCAGTGTTCATCCCCCATCTCCCTATCCTTACCAGTACACACTTGAATCCTAAATCCTGAGGGTGGACCGTTCCTTTAAGTGATGAAAATTCTGATCTATCAACAAGCCTTATCTCTCTTTCTCACCACTGCGTTCCACTGCTCATCCTGCTATTACTTTAGGGAGGAAGACAGTGGCCTTGTCTCATGTCTGTAGGGTGGCTTTAGGTTTAGGCATGTAGGCACACAGAGGAGTCTGGTGGGAGGAGCTATAGGAGGAAGGGCTCGTCGTAATTTTTTTAATTTTATTTTTATTTCACCTTTATTTAACCAGGTAGGCTAGTTGAGAACAAGTTCTCATTTGCAACTGCGACTTGGCCAAGTTAAAGCATAGCAATTTGACACATACAACAACACAGAGTTACACATGGAATAAACAAAACATAGTCAATAATACAGCAGAAAAAAAGAAAACAAAAATACTATATACAGTGAGTGCAAATGAGGTAAGATAAGGGAGTTAAGGCAATAAATAGGCCATGCTGGCGAAGTAATTACAACATAGCAATTAAACACTGGAATGATAGATTTGCAGATGATGAATGTGCAAGTAGAGATACTGGGGTGCAAAGGAGCAAGATAAATAAATAAATTCAGTATGGGGATGAGGTAGATACAGTGCCTTGCGAAAGTATTCGGTCCCCTTGAACTTTGCGACCTTTCGCCACATTTCAGGCTTCAAACATAAAGATATAAAACTGTATTTTTTTGTGAAGAATCAACAACAAGTGGGACACAATCATGAAGTGGAACGACATTTATTGGATATTTCAAACTTTTTTAACAAATCAAAAACTGAAAAATTGGGCGTGAAGGAGTGAAGTGAAGGATGCTTTGTTGCGATATAAGAAGCCAATTCTAGATTTAATTTTGGATTGGAGATGCTTAATGTGAGTCTGGAAGGAGAGTTTACAGTCTAACCAGACACCTAGGTATTTGTAGTTTTCCACGTATTCTAAGTCAGAGTCGTCCAGAGTAGTGGACAGGCGGGCAGGTGAGGGCATTGATCGATTGAATAGCATGCATTTTGTTTTACTTGCATTTAAGAGCAGTTGGAGGCTACGGAAGGAGAGTTGTATGGCATTGAAGCTCGTTTGGAAGTATTTTGGAAGTATACAGAATGGTGTCGTCTTCGTAGAGGTGGATCAGAGAATCACCAGCAGCAAGAGCGACATCAATGATGTATACAGAGAAGAGAGTCGGCCCGAGAATTGAACCCTGTGGCACCCCCATAGAGACTACCAGAGGTCCAGACAACAGGCCCTCCGATTTGACGCACTGAACTCTATCAGAGAAGTAGTTGGCTGGAATGGAATAAACGGAACAGAGTCGAACATGTGGTTTCTATGTGCTTGATGTGTTTGATACAACGTATTCCAATCCAGCCATTACAATGAGCCCATCCTCCTATAGCTCCTCCCACCAGCCTCGTCTGTGCAGCACATACCTAAACAAAGCTACCCTACAGACATGAGAGAGGCTCCTATAGCTCCTCCCACCAGCCTCCTCTGGTCTGGCGTCACACGGCTGTAGTGGCCCGTGGGGAGGCATGACGTGACACAGTGATGGAACACCCTCATTGCAGAGGTGCAGGGGCCACCAGCCTCAGACCCCGCCCCCTGGGGACGGTCACGCATATCATTAGCAGGCAGGGGATCAATAATGACTTTACAGGCCCACTCTAATGATACCTGCAGGGCAGGAGGGCAGGGGCCTGGGGGCATGGAGCTGGGAGTACAGCACTCATGAATACACGATGAGACAGTGTGTGTGTGTATGTTTGTGTGTGTGTAGGCCTATGTGTATCTATCTGTATATATTCGTGTGTGTATATGATTCAGTATGTGTGTGCGTGTGCGTGCGTGTGCTTGTACTTGCGGGAATATGTGTGTATTTGAGTGTATGTGCACGTGTGTGAATGTGTACCTCTGTGCTTTTGCATGCATATGTGTGTGTGAGTGAGCTTGTATATGTATGTACGTGTGAGTGTGTGCTGGGAGGACAGAGCAGAGCAGAGCGGGTGAGGAGGATGTCAGATGAAGGACACAGAGCAGATGGTGAAGCGGGTTCATCTGAAAGCCTTGCAGTGTTTCTCCTTCTCCAGGCCGTTTGTTTTTCCACTGCAGCAGGGCCAGCCAGACAGCAAGGCAGGATCCCTCACAGCTCGGCTCCCTGACACAAACCTCCACAGGACCACGAGCCACAGTAAGACCCAGTCAGCTTACATACCGTAGTGCCAGAAGCCTCTAGTCAAATGTAGATTCATACGGCCATGTTCCACACAGACATAAACACTAGGAAGGTGGCTGCTATCATTTATTCTGTAGCTGCTATCTATTTACACCATGCACGTAAACAGCTGTACATGTGCTATCATCATATATAACACTGGTATAATGAGCAAATGTGTAGCTCTGCAGACGATCTAAACCCAATTACACACAATCCTCGCATACAAATACTTACATTGTTTCCTGCAGTTCACAGTAAACACACCCCTACAGACACACAGAGTAGTCATACATAACTGGTGTCTGATGGTGGATGACTGTAGACACATGCTGTAGCAGGTCACAGAGTTAGAATACCATTGACTCCATAGGAGAGGAAAAACAAAAATGTTCTGTTCATTAGCCATTTAATCTTCTATCTTTTTCCCCCTGCGAGGCTAAATTAGGCGTGCCATTCTTTGTGTCCTCTGCAGAGACAAAGCACTGTATCCCCCCCACCCTCTCCTCTCCTCCCTCCTTCCTGTCATTGTGCGGTGTGCATCTCCTGTCTGACCAACGGACCCCCTCCCTCGCTGTGCCCCCTTCCCTACACCCCCCCGGGAGGTGACATCTGCCGGGACGCGCTCCGCTGGTTCCAGATGCACTGCCGCCAACACCGGAGCGCTTATTTCAATTCCATCATCCTCTCCCAATCATCTCCACTCTCCCCTGTGCAACATTAACGAGCCTCTTTCATTTGAATACATAATTAGCCGCCCGAGCACTCTGCTTCACTAATTTTGAGACAAAAGGATCGAGGAGACGAGAGAGTGAGGGAGAGAGGGGGGGTGTAGGGTGGGGAGAGAGTGAGGGAGAGAGAAGGGGTGTAGGGGGGAGAGAGTGAGGGAGATAGAGGGGGTGTAGGGTGGGGAGAGAGTGAGGGAGATAGAGGGGGTGTATGGGGGGGTGAGGCAAATAAAAAATCAAACATTTGCATTCTAATTTGGAGGAGAGGGGACAGAAGGAGGAGAGGGGACAGAAGGAGGAGAGGGGACAGAGGGAGGAGAGGGGATGGAGGGAGGATTTTCCATGTGCAGTTTGGTGCATCTCCTCCTCTCTTCTTTGTCTCCCCTCTTTCTTCTTCTGTTCTATTCTCTTTCGGTCTGTCTTTCTGTTTCCAGGCACATTCTGTAACTAACTGTGTCAAGGAGGAGATGTGAGTAGGGTTGTCCAGGCCTTTTCTGGTCAACACACCTGGGCCTCTCATCTCAGAGTGTGTGTTTAGTGGATCTGTACTGCAGCCCTTGGGGGCATTTGTGCACCCCAGCCAAAATAAAACACACTCCAAGACAATAAATCACTACTCTCAATGAGCTGCAGCCAGCTGAGACACTGCACTTATCACACGCACACGCACACGCACACACATGCACATGCACACACGCACACGCACACGCACACGCACACGCACACACGCACACACACACACACACACACACACACACACACACACACACACACACACACACACACACACACACACACACACACGCCCATGCACACACAGACGAAGGCAGCAGTTCATAGTACTTTAATATCTAGAAATCAGCTCTTACTTTGCCATTTCATATTTGAATGTGTCTACTACAAAGAAGGAATAGTTATCTGGTTGTACATCATTTTACAGACGACAAAGATTTTGAGGTTATATTTATTTGTAGCACCTGAAAACATCTAGTCATCTATAGCGTTTACTTATTCCAAATGAGCTTGAGGAACGACTGCAGTCGGTGGCTGTCACATACAGAACTCAAACGTTTTATGGGAAACATTTTCTACCACTTCTGACTCATTTTGATTAGAAGGTTTATATGGAGCCCTCATACAGTATATGGATCAGCATGTTCAAGAGAAACATAGAATCAAGTACTGTCCATGTGTCTTCAGCACCGCATTCCTGTATCCTAAAGATGTGGCATATCTAATGAAGTACTTCTGTGTTAAAGAGTGAGAAGCTCTGCTGTGTAAGTATTTCCACCAACTGTGTGTGTGTGCTGTGTGTGCTGTGTGTGTGTGTGTGTGTGTGTGCTCGTCTCACTTCCTCTTTGGTCTCCTGCCAACCCTACACCGCTGTCAGTCAGCCGGGAGCCAATTGGGCGCTTTGATCCTATTAGGGCGCGTGCCAAATCAACACTTTCCTTCATTAAGGGGCCGCACGTGCCAGCTAACCACGTGCCCGCCCAGCTCAGAGCTGTGCCAGTCAAGCCCTACAGGTGCCCGCCTCACCTGCCGCTATCCCCAAGGGGCACCTCTGCCCTCTAATATGGGGCGGATCCAGAATCAACACTACCATGTCCTATAGGCCCTCTCTCTCAGTGATAACAGTATAATAACAACAACATGCACAGTGTAATCCTCCACCCCCATGAAACATGATTACATGTTATATCCCCCCCCCCCCCTCTCATCACATCACGTCTCAGGCCTCATTCCCCTATACAGTATATACTCTAATGAGCATGACTGCCACATTCTGTACATTGGCAACGTAGACACCAGTCACAGTCAGACATGCTGATGAGTTGAATACTGTGGGTAGGTAGAGCCACCTTGATGTGTGGGGAATGTTCAACATGAATATAGTAGTACCTGAAAGTCCAGCAGTGCTTCTCATTGTTTCTCAATGATTGAGTTGAGCAGGGTTTCAGGGAGGATCGGCCGTTACCATTCCAGCTCATTTATCATGTATTGACTGGGTGGTATCTACGGAGCATAGTATTCTGACATTTCTGACTCTGCCCTGTGTATGAATGCAAAAGCCCTGTCTACATTGGCAGGTCACAGGGGTCGGCGGGGGTCACAGGGTCAGGGTCGTGGCTCTGGCGGAGGGTCCTCCAGGAATAAGTCAGCACAGAGAGGAGATCAATGCTCAGCTCCATCTCATTTACTGCACCTACATGACCTCTACACATGACCCCTGACCCCTAGTCGGTGGATGGCTATGGATCTACAGGAAGCCAGTTTCACTGCACTACACTGTCTGGCTTATTGAGCTGTGGACATCACTGCCAAACTTGGGATTCTCAACGGCTTAGTTCACTTCACATCCACCCATCCATGCACACTGATTGTTAGCTGTCATTCAAATGTTGTTTACTGTTTGTGTTTGTCTGTTGTTGTTGTGGTCTCAACTTACTGTTGAGAGTTATAATAGTATAATACACAAGGTGCAGTTTCTAAATGTGGTTGTGCATCAGCAGTTTTTCTCTTGTGATGTCAGTCACTGATAGTCACTCAATTAGCCCATGTCAGATTTCTTGGGGGAGGGATTGGTAAATTAGTCGAGCAGCAGATGTAGGTACGCAGATTCTCGAGTAACATGAGTAGCTCCTCATGATGTCTTCAGATCCCCATGAAAGTTGCCCATCCCTGCTATGGTTGGTTAGACTGGGTCAGTATGAATCAGTATAACAGTAATCTATAAAGTGGCATATAAGAGTTCGGTCACATGGTGAGATACTCCCATTTCATACAAAATGTGCTTTTCTGCAAACAATAAAAGACCTGAATAAATTCGGTCATGGAAATCAGCAGAGAATTTCAAAGGCATAGTAGACATACTCCAAACAAACAGACTAGTCCACGTATTCCATGTTGCTTTGGCTTCTTTGTTCTTATTTAATGATGCCAGGCTTTGAGGAGGCAGACACAACACCATAAAGTCACAGAGGTGGAAGTTAATTCAGCATGCCAAATCACCAGAGAGGCCTAGTGACATATCAGTGACATATCAGTGACATATCAGTGACATATCAGTGACATATCAGTGACATATCAGTGACATATCAGTGACATATCAGTGACATATCAGTGACATATCAGTTCCATCTCTCAGACGATCTCCGGCATCAAGCAGAGCTAAGCAACTGGATGATGTCATTGTAGATTTGATGAACAACGCCATTTCCATATTGTGGTTGTGTAGACCCTCAGACAGGCCTTTTTATTTACACAACATTGGCTCGGTTTCTCCCTCAGTCAGGGAAGGGTTAAGTCTTCTTCCAGTGTGTTGTCTCCGCATCGATGTACATTATGTACTCCTCATTTGCATACTGCAGCGCGAGCTCAATTAAAATGAACTTTTAATTTCTTACAAGTAAATTAGTTTTGCATGTGATGCGTGCAAATGTCGGGATAATGGGTGCTTTTTAATGAGCTCCGAAGCTGAGCGCATCCGATAAACTCCCGGGGAAGAGGAGGGAAGGGGAGCGGCACGGCACAGCCCAGAGAGACCAGGGACACAGCACCCTGCCAGCCAGCCTCTCGCTCTCACCCCTTCAAACCCTCTCTCTACCTCCCTCACTCCCTCCAGCTCTCTCCCCCTCTGTCCTCTTGTCTATACCTCTCTCTCACCCACTCTCTACCTCCCTCCATCTCTCCCTCTATCCCTCCATCTCCCTCCACTCCAGGGGCCAGAGGTGGTCTTTGTGTAGTGTGTCTGTGTGTGCTGGTGATGTCAGGGACTGGGAACAGGTGTGCTGACAGAAAGAGGCCCGTTGTTGTAAGGCAGCGGCTGCGTAAACAAACCCACCGGTGGCTGGCCGCCTGCGCCACCATCGCCACCCCCCCCCCCCTGACAAACGCAGGTTAGAGATGCTCAGCACTACATAGGGCGGATCACAGGAGGTCACACACGCACACACACACACACACGCTGTATGGACACACACACACACACAGCTGGCTAACGTCTCTATTCTGAGTGCGTAGGGGCATAGCAGTGTGTGAGGTGATGGAGGACGTGGCATGCTGGACCCACATGACAAACAGACAGTCAGAAACACACACACACAAACCATTAGAGCCGAAAACCCACGTTCACTCTGCTGCAGGTGTTCCCAGCATGAGTCGCCATGGGCCAGGGAGCCAGTGAAGGATTATCTGAGGGAGAGCTGGGGCCACTGCCACACACACATCCTTACTGCTGAACTACCACAAACAACACACAATACAGACAAACTCATGTATTACCTACTATATGCCTGTTTGTGGGGGTTTTCTGCATGTTTTGCTATCTTAGTACCGTGTGTGTGTGATAATATTAATGTGGTGCCATGTGCTAGTTCCTGTTGTGTTGTGTGTGTGCGTGTGTGTGTGCGTGTACAGGAAGGGCGCTGCCATGGTGAAGGGCCGGTCATGGGGACTGACATCTTTCTCGCGCTCTCTCTCCTCCTCTTCTCTCCACCTCTCTCTAACCCCCTCTCCCAACACAGCTGCACAGCTCCAGATTAGCGTGGCTGTACCTGAGAGGCAGAGAGAGGCGCGGCAAGCTGCATGCTAAAACCCAATCAGCTAATGTTGATAAAGGAGGCGGGGTGCGGACATCTGTTCACACAACACAAAACTCATTTGAATCACAAGATTAAATGACTCACATCTGGTGAATTGGAAAATATCTTTTTGGCCTCCTCATTTTAATTTGGGTGGTGGAGGTGGGCAGGCAGACTCCAGATGTAGACCTTTCGAGTGGTGGGGTCTTGTAGCGAGAGAGGGAGGTATGTGGGTGAGGATGATGATAACCTGAGCCACTGTCTGTCTGTGATTCTCAGTCATTAGTTTAACAGACGGAAGCAGGATCAACTGGATTTAGCCCAAGCCTTGGCGTAAATGAAACAGTCCCTGGTTGTAACCCTCCGGGCCACCTGCTTCCTCTCCCATGAACAGGGAATGGAAGCAGCTGCTGGAAGGAAGCAGGCAGCCGCTCTGATAAAGGTGCCACTGACATGCCATGGCCGTGTTATAGCCCCACTAACAACACAAACACACTCTTGACACTTAACCTACGACCTGAAAACCACTAGGAGACACTCAACTGCATCTTGATTGAACCAGAAAAGGGCTATACCTAGTCAGTTGCACAACTGAATGCATTCAACCGAAATGAGTCTTCAACATTTAACCCAACCCTTCAGAATCAGAGAGGTGCAGGGCGCTGCCTTAATCAACGTAATCAGCACCCGAGGACCAGCTGTTGTGGGTTAACTGCCTTGCTCAAGGGCAGAACAGCAGATATTTCCACCTTGCCAGCTCGGGGATTCAAACCAGCAACCTTTTGGTTACTGGCTCAACACTCTTAACCACCTGGCTACCTGCCATCAGGTAGTGATAAGGAGAATGAACACAAGTCTGACTTATTCATTAGAACTTTAGAGAACTAGAGATAAAGAGCCAAGATTCCAAGATTCCAGTAGTTTTAGACATGATGGCCTATTTCATGTTCCATCATTGAGCACCTCAAACATTTAAAAATGCTTTGTCCTTTTGTTGTGACAGTAGAATAGAAATTGACTGAGGGAGAGAGAATGGGCAGAAGGGGTCAAGGCCCTGAAGGCAAGAAGCTGAGAATTCTATTGTGCTGCCATTTTTTCTGCTTCCAAAACACACACACACACACACATACACACACGCACACATACACGCCAAGCCCTCTGCTCTCTTTTGCTTGAGTGAGTTTGGAGCAGGGTTGCTGGGGGGACTGTGAGAGGCATGCCAGCCGTGTTCAGGGCGGCAGAGGGCTATGGCCACACTGGAGTAATCAACCACTATACCGCTACTTGGCTACAACCGCAGTGAAGGAGACAATTACTGTACCGTACACACAACAAGGCTGCCCCACTCCTCTCCCTCAACAACACTGATTCAATTCATTTCTATCAACAACAGAAAAAAAAGAAAAAAAAAACAGGTTCAATAATGATCCCGTTGTGTTGATCCTCATTGTCATTTATTTTTGTACATCCAGTATATAAACAGTAGTCCTGGTGTGGTGTGGCTTTCTCTTCTCTCACCACGTTATGTGGACATACATACAGGACATAATGTATGTACCTAATGCTGTATGTGTCTGTGGGGATTCCATATGTGCTGAGCCAGTGAAGTGGAAAGGAACTCAGGTAAAGGGACAGGTGTGTACTGTAGCAGGAAGGATCTTTCTATCCTTCCCCAGGCTGTTCTGTTTCTCCCTCCCTGGGTGGACTACTTCCCTACTACTGCTCCTGTGATGATCAGAGCTCCTATGTGGAAGGAGGCTTTATGAATTATGAATGGCCCAGGCAGGCCAGTTCTGTTTAAGTTTTAAAACAACTATCCCCCCCCCCCCCTCTCTCTCTCTTCTCCTCCTCTCCTCCTCCTCCTTTCCTCGGGCGGCAGATCTGGGCAGCCCAGCATAATTGCATCCTGGACAGCTGGTGTGTGGTGCAAGAGGGAGTTTGTCTCCATCTGTGACGACGGGACTACTGGGTACATGTGCGAGGATGCTCAGCTGAGGAGAGAGGTGTGTGGAAGGGTGGCGGTATAGGAACACACACAAATATACAATTAACACACTAATATATGCACACATTTACACTGAGTGTACAAAACATTAGGGACTGCTCTTTCAATCACATAGACTGACCAGGTGAAAGCTATGATCCCTAGTTGATGTCACTTGTTAAATCCACTTCAATCCGTGTAGATGACGGGGAGGAGACAGGTTAAAGAAGGATTTTTAAGCCTTGAAACAATTGAGACATGAATTTTGTATATGTGCCATTCAGAGGGCAAGACAAAAGATTGAAGTGCCTTTGAACGGGGTAATGTAGTAGGTGCCAGGCGTACCGGTTTGTGTCAGGAACCGCAATGCTGCTGGGTCTTTCACCCCCAACAGTTTCCTGTGTGTATCAAGAATGGTCCACCACCCAAAGGACACCCAGCCAACTTGACACAACTGTAGGAAACATTGGAGTCAACATGGGCCAGCATCCCTGTGGAACACTTTCGCCACCTTGTAGAGTCCATGCCCCGACGAATTGAGGCTGTTCTGAGGGCAGAAGGTGTTCCTAATGTTAGATATATTCAGGGTATATTCAGGGTATAGTCATGCTGTGTCAAAGAACAGCAGTATGTCAGGATTGGAAGATTGCTATGGGGAATAAAAATAGCATGTTTGTCTGAACATGGTGAAACACATACATTTAAAAAGAAAAAGGTTTTATTCATGTACGGAACTGATATATAAACAAGCTACTTGGCCACCGCTGGGGATATGTGGGTTTAAATAAGTGGAATATGGATTCATGTTATCCTAGAATGAATGTTATACTATATGCCTGTATGGTTAGTGCTGGTGTTAAAATGGCACTGTTTTACAAGTAGGTGTTTGTGAATGCGACTGTCAGTGTCAGTGCACCTGGTGACTGTGTGTCTGTTGACTGTATGTGTGTGTGACAGCATGTGTATTAGAGTGTGTGTTTGTGTGTGTGTTAGTGTGTGTGTTTGTGTGTGTGTTAGTGTGTGTGTTAGGGTGTGTGTGTGTGTGTCAGCATGTGTATTAGAGTGTGTGTTTGTGTGTGTGTTTGTGTGTGTGTTAGTGTGTGTGTTTGTGTGTGTGTTAGTGTATGTGTGTGTGTGTGTGTCAGCATGTGTATTAGAGTGTGTGTTTGTGTGTGTGTTAATGTGTGTGTTTGTGTGTGTGTTAGTGTGTGTGTGCATGCTCGAGGCGTGCATATTTTCTTTGTACATGAGTGGTGATTAGCACAGCTCTGCCAATCACTGAAATTTACATTAAACCTGAAATTAATTTCAGACTTTTTTCCTCTCTTTAATTATGCCAACATCTGCTGCGGAGCCGAGCTGCACACATGAATTTTAATAACTCTGTTTTTTTTCTAATTCCCTCTGAACTCTGGGGAAAAACAGCTTGGTGGCAAATTTTTCCGTCAACCACAAAGAATTGTTGGTGGAGAAAATAGACTTGATCAATTAGTTTCCTCTGGCTCTATTTCTCACTGCTGTTGTCACAGCCCCTCAAATGAATACATTACCCAGAAACACTGTGCCCTTCCTCTTTGTTAGAGAGCACACAGACACAAATTCAATCTTAATGTCTGGGAGGGCTCCACTTTATGATTAGAAATGATACATAAATCCTCAACCAAACCAACGAAGCTAATAATAAAAGGACTACATGTGCCCAGTGCATGCAGTTCAATAACACCCTTCAGGATTATTGCACCAATTGCCCCATTTAAAATCACTGCAATAAAATAACAGCTCGTAATATCTTTAACTCCATTGTAAACACTCATACACCGTTCATATCATTTATCATCACGGTGCGTCAAGCAGAGAGCGGAGGCTTAGCCGACTGCTGTCTGTGATGTTTTCCTCTTTATATCCATGTCATCTCCTAACAAGTGTTTAAAGGGGGCACCTGCCAGTCCAGCCGCTGCAGTGTTTTAACAAACCTCCTCCAACCAGCCGTGGCCCTCCATGAGACCTCCACCCTGCTGGGTAGTTAGTCATTCATCAAAGGCCCAGAGAGGAAGCAGGGCCTGGGGTCAGGGCTGGGCCACTGGAGTAGCCGCCTGCCGACCCGACTCCACACAGCAGGACACTGAGCCATCAGCCCTCACACACTGGAGCACGAGCCCTGCAATTACACAGCCATTCAGACCCAGTCCACAGCCCTAGTAACCACCGCCCATAGGCCCAACCCACTGTCACTAAAGCAATCAATGAGCAGGCTCAAGTGCACAATATCAACACTGATAACTAGTGATTGCTGGAATGACCTTTGAATACCTAATATGTCACACTCCTGACATTCCTGATGAATGAAAAAATACAAAGTCTAGTAAGTCAAGACTACTTTCTGAGAGACTCATCAAAGACAACTGGTGTTAGTGCGCTTCCCCTATGTAGCCTGAGGTGGCGCTGTGTGCTGTGCTGTGGTGTGATGGAGGGATGGGGAGGCCATGAGACAGCACTATGTAATGTCTCCTTAATAAGACGCTCAGGAATGAGGGGTCCCACCACACACTGGTCCTGCGTTGTGTGAAGTCTATGGGCTGTGGGATGAGAGAGGGGTCTGGAGGGGGAGGGATGGAGAGGGCGGGAGGGGAGAGAGAAGAGGAGGGGGAGGCAGTGGTAGCAGTAATTGGGATGTGTGAGAGGTAGAGTGGGAGTGTGTGTGTGTGTGTGGGGGGGGGGGGGGGTGATGGGGTATGGAGGGAAAGAGAGAGGGTTGTAGGGTTGCTTGTCAGTGGGGTTTCTGTAAATACGTTTCAGTTCACGGTGGGGGGCGCTGGATGAGCTATACCCCCCACCCCCCACCTCACCCTCCCACCCCGCCACCAACCCAACAACACACTATAATTAATCCCTCTGAAGACAGATGAAAGAATCGACTGCACAAAAAGAATAGCAGCCCTGGCACCGCACGGCAAAACAATCTTATCTCACCTCAGACTGTGGCGGTGGCTCAACTCAGAGAGCAGGGAGAGACAGATAGAGAGACAGTGGAGAAGAGACAGAGAGAGAGAGAGAGCAGGGTAAAGCAGGTCTCAGTGGTCCCAACTAGACCCTCTCAGATTGATGTGTTTTAAAAGACTCATCCTGGGAGGATGATGCAGAAAGGGAGGGAGAGAGGGAGATGCTTGCGTGTGTGTGTGTGTGTGTGTGTGTGTGTGTGTGTGTGTGTGTGTGTGTGTGTGTGTGTGTGTGTGTGTGTGTGTGTGTGTGTGTGTGTGTGTGTGTGTGTGTGTGTGTGTGTGTGTGTGTGTGTGTGTGTGTGAGTGAGTGAGTGAGAGCTGGTGATGGTGGTGGGGGGGGGGGGGTTGATGGGAGTTTGATGATGAATTCAGCAGGTCTCCACAGCGTGAGCCTGCCTGCCTACCGCTGACGGCTCAATCGTATCCAATCACACAAAGGATCTATTGATTAGCGGGGTAAGAAAATGAGCTCTCCCCTGTGCACGTCGAGCTCGGCAGGCCGCCTCATGTGGACTAAGCCCAGGTGATAATGAGTGGCCCTGCTTTCTCCTCTCTCACTTTATTCAAATTTCCCCTGGCTCCATCGTCTCGTTGTCTCCTCCCCACGCCTTTCCTCCCCCACCACCCTCCCTCACACTGCAGCCTCTTTGCCGCCCTCCTCCCCCCACCACCCTCCCGCACACTGCAGCCCTTCCTCCCCCATTAGTTACACTTATTTTCACAAAAATAATGCATCAAGAACAATGATGCGTTCCCACTTATAGCAGGGTGCTTGTTTTCTGACAATAGACAAATCATGTTGCCAGCCAAGTGCAGGAGCAGGGAAGACTCTGTATAGCTGATCTCCATGTGTAATTGTTGCCATATAAAGTGTATCGTTGAAGAGTGCAATGGAGGTGAAAGGAATGGAGCTCCAGGGATGCTTTTGTTAGATGGTGTTTATAGCGTTTAAAAGCACCTCTTAGCTAATTCTCCAAGTTTGATGTGCATTTGAACGAGACACCGCATTAAAAAGGCAAAACACCACAAATACCCAAAGACAATCTGACCAGAACATTACCTACGCCATCTCCTCAATAGCTCCTTATGACAATAAACACTTTTTCTCTCTCTTGAAGGGGATTATGAAATACTCTGCATTTTGAACACAGGTTAGTGTTCAAAATGCAGGCTCCATCCAACAAAGCAAAGGAGCTGATCGTGGACTTCAGGAGACAGCAGAGAGAGCACACCCCTATCCAAATTGACGAGGCCACAGTGGAGGAGGTGGAAAGCTTCAGATTCCTCGGCGTGCACATCACGGACAACCTGAAATGGTCCATCCAGACAGGCAATGTGGGGAAGAAGGCTCAACAGCGCCTCTTCAACCTCAGGAGGCTGAAGTAATTTGGCTTGGCACCTAAGACCCTCACAAACTTTTACAGATGCACCATTGAGAGCATCCTGTCGGGCTGTATCACCGCCTGGTACAGCATTTGCACCGTCCGCAACTACTGGGCTTTCCAGAGGATAGGGTGGTCAGCCCAACCTATCACCGGGAGCACTCCAGGACATCTACAGCAACTGGTGTCACAGGAAGGCCAAGAAAATCAACAAAAACCGCAGCCACCCGAGCAATGGCCTGTTCACCCCGTTACCATCTAGAAGGCGGTGACAGTACAGGTGCATCAAAGCTGGGTCTGAGAGACTGAAAAACAGGCCATCAGACTGTTAAACTGCATTGTTGGAGCTAGAAACACCAGCATTTAGCTGCACCTGCGATAACATCTGCAAAATATGTGTACGTGACTAATAACATTTGATTTGATTTCATGATTTATATGTAGCAATAAGCTGACAATTTCCATATATTAAAAAATAAATAAAAAACACCATAGGGCCTCCCGAGTGGTTCAGTGGTCTAAGGCATTGCAGTCTAGGCTCTGTTACAGCCGGCCGCGACCGGGAGACCCATGGGGGCGGCGCACAATTGGCCCATCGTCACCCGGGTTAGGGGAGGGTTTGGCCGGCAGGGATGTTCATGTCCCATCGTGCTCTAGCGACTCCTGCGGCGGGCCGGGCGCAGTGCACGCTGACATGGTCGCCAGGTGTACAGTGTTTCTTCCAACACATTGGTGCTACTGGATTAAGCAGGCATTGTGTCAAGAAGCAGTGTGGCTTGGCTGGGTTGTTTTTCGGAGGACACATGGCTTTCGACCTTCGCCTCTCCCGAGTCCGTACGGGAGTTGCAGCGATGAGACAAGACTAACTACCAATTGGATACCACGAAATTGGGGAGAAAAATGGGTAAAAGTTCAAAAAAATATATATATAAAAATAAATACCATAAATGATATACATTTAAAATATATGAAAAATTCAATAATTATGTCATAGAATCTAAGCAGTATTATAACTGTAGGTAAATTAACAATGTAGATGGCAGTACCACATAGCTATTCACAGAGAGACACTGTCGTGGTTCATCAATTCAGTACAGCTGGTTTCCTTGGAGATGGGCTTCTATAGTACTGGCATTTTCCATTATCTTATTTGCAACAAAAGCCTTTGCTTGTAACTGTCAGTCCCTCAAAGACATATGGGCCTCTACATGGATGGAATCACTTTATACAAGTTTAAGGGGTTGTTGGAATGCTTTTAGAGGTACCTTTGGAAAGAGGGATGTAACGTTGGTTAAAAGCCATTTTCCAAACGGATGTAGGCGTGCACATCACAATGTATCTCTGTGTGGTGCTCCGAATATAATGGCATGAAAATAACCAACAAGATACTTAAATTCACTCCTTTAGAGTGGGTATAAAAGTCTCCTACACACATATGCACGCACAGAGAGAGAGAGATGGGAAGAGAGAGAGAGAGGCACAAGCTTCATTTTCTCATTAGCTCATTCAGGCGAAATCCCTCGCTGCTCACTGGCCTTTTCACATCCACCTGTCTCCATTGTGAGTCCCAGTGCACCCCCCCCCCCCCCCCCCCCCCCCCCTTTCCCAGAGCCCCAGACACTCTGCAGGCCACCTGATCCTAAAGTTGTCAGCATTCCGCCACACACAATTAAACCCATTCCTGCTCTCCATACGCCGGCCTTAGTCCCTACACACACACACACACACACACACACACACACATACATTCACACACACACGTCCACAAGGACACGCGCACACAGACACACGCCGCACACAGAAACACACAGAGCTTAGGCTAGGGGTGAGACATCAGCCCTGCAGGTAGCCACATGAGGGGGTTCAAATACCACTCAACCTCACAGGGGAGCCTGATGACCTTTACCACAATACCGTCACTCCTCCTCTTCCCTCCCTTCCTCCCTTCCTCCCTCTCTCCAGGCTGCCCGTCACACAGACACAGGGGCCTTTATCTGCCCATCCGTCTGTGTCTCTCTCTCAGATCAGCAGGAGATTATGGGGCCGTGTCACCAGGCCTGATGGATCCTCTAGCACACAGCAGGGACCAGTTCTGTCTGTCAGGGGACGCCCAACGCTCCTCCTCTCGGTCTGGGGATGGGAGAGCTTCAAACACAACCATTCCTCATCCAATCCAACGCATCATTATCTGAGTATCAAGTGCTGCTTTTGTCTCCAACACCATCAAACCAAAACATCACACCGCAACACCCAGGACACTATATTATAATTTATTCATAAAGATGACACAATGGAATCCCAAAGATCCATGGAGACCTGAGAGGAGCAGTGAGATAAACCCCATATGGGTGTTTCTCAGTGTGAGCTGCAGTCAGATAATAACCCCCTGAAGCCTGAAACACACACACACACACGCAAACACACACACACGCGCGCACACACACACACACTATTCATGAGCTGAAGAGGGGCGAAGCCAGGGGAGGTGAGAGAGGGAGAGTTCCACCTGGTGTACTTTACAACCAAGTAGGGGGGGAAAAAACGACAAAATAATCATAAAACGTAGTCGCACTGCCTTCTGTTCCTGACAGGAGCTGTGTCTGTGCCCTCCGTGTGCGAGTGTGTGTGATGAATAATGCATGGGTGTTCATTAAGCAGAGTGTGTGTGGTTTGTGTGTGTGTGCTCCCTTCCTCGCGCTGTGCCGCACCGCCTGCCTTGTGGCTGCCATCTGGATTCACGCCATCGACTGCCAGCCTTCAGAGCCCCAGTTCCAGCAAACATGGGGGGAGAGGGGGAGGGGGAGACAGAGAGAGAGAGAGAGAGAGAGGGAGAGAGAGAGAGAGAGAGAGAGAGAGAGAGAGGGGGGGAGAGAGAGAGAGAGAGAGAGAGAGAGAGAGAGAGGACGTCAACTTAACCATTTCCAAGTGACGCGGTGTGTAGAGTGAAGAGGTGGAATGAGGAGAATCAAAAGGATGCACTAAACTGGATTGAAAAGTTGTTTATTAAATCACATTCGGAATATTTGCAATATACTAAATGACTTGCCAGTTATCCCATATGTAAAGCAGTACTTAGGCACCGGTCGTACACACTCCTCTACAAATAAAGGAGCCACGTGACTTGGAACATCTCCTGTGTGTATCCGCAGTATCCACCGATGCAGAGATGTCTACTAGCACAGCATGAACTATCCCACCGCCTGAGGTCTGGGTGGGATACATTCAAATAGAGCACTGTACCATAACATGTGTAGAGTTTAGTAGTAACTATATTGCAGGGCAGGGGACTTACTGGATGGGGGGAGAGGGTAGGGGAGGGGGCCTTAGTTTGATGGCTTCAGCATGAAGACATTTTACAACATAACACAATATGTTAGGAATTACAACAAGGCTTTAAATAGCGACCCACTACACCACACTATAGACTATTATAGCCCATACGGTGCTCTCCGTTTCAATGGGCTTTGATAAACGTGTGATCTTCAGAGAAACACATGACAGTGTGTTGCTTTCCAACCAGTCCTGTTCCATGATGTAATTTCTCTTTCTCGCTTTCCAACCAGTCAGCTTCCCCCGGTCATGACAACAGTCTATGGTAGTAGATTACCCATGGCCGCCAAACCAGAGAATGGCTATAAAACATTATTAAGGGTGGAGGGTTGGCACACCAATAAATCTCACACATCACACGTCGACTTCCTGGTGCTCGCTGTGCCTGCACTGCATGCGCTCACACTGTAGACCGCTCCTCTGAGGAGGTCTGCTACCGTTGGACCATGCAGCACCGCGGTCGGTCACCATGCAGAACTGCGGTCGGTCACCATGCAGCACCGCGGTCGGTCACCATGCAGAACCGCGGTCGGTCACCATGCAGCACCGCGGTCGGTCACCATGCAGAACCGCGGTCGGTCACCATGCAGCACCGCGGTCGGTCACCATGCAGAACCGCGGTCGGTCACCATGCAGAACCGCGGTCGGTCACCATGCAGCACCGCGGTCGGTCACCATGCAGAACCGCGGTCGGTCACCATGCAGAACCGCGGTCGGTCACCATGCAGAACCGCGGTCGGTCACCATGCAGCACCGCGGTCGGTCACCATGCAGAACCGCGGTCGGTCACCATGCAGCACCGCGGTCGGTCACCATGCAGAACCGCGGTTGGTCACCATGCAGCACCGCGGTCGGTCACCTTGCAGATGTTCTGTCACCGGTCTCATCTGATACTATACTGAGGTGCAGAGGAGAAACAGAAAGAGGGGCTGTTATTTCCTGGATACCGCGTTCTATTGTGGGACACAATCGGATTATTTCGCTTTTGTCAGCATTTTGTGTTTCACTGAGGATACGAGGCCTTTGTATATCTGTGTTTCTCTTCATCTCCAGAGTTGTAGCATGTCAAGTTGAACCTCCAGTTCCATCTCTCTGGGACAAAAACACACTTGCTTCCTTTTGATTATCGAGCCCTTTGTATGAATCAACCACAGAGGTTGAATCGTGACAGTTCTTTTGCCAGTGGGCACATTCTCCCATTAACCTTTTACTGCAGTGGCCTAAATCAGAGTCACACAGAGTGTTTCTTGGTAGTCTTAAACAAATCACTTTGAAACAACACATGGTTATGGCCTTAATAAAGAAGACCCCTGTACCATGTCAGATATAGAGTTGAAATGTATTACATTTTGAGTTTGCATCCCAATATTTCACTTAATATAAATCACAGATGACTGAAACATAAAAAAAAAAAACATTTGACATAGAAACACTGGACTTTCGGAATCTTTAAAAAAAAAAATGTTTATTCATTATGAAAAATATGAATAACATTCCACCTATGAGGCCACCAGGTCATTTGACTACAGGAAAGAGGCTACATTATCTGCCTGCCTGTAGCACAGCCAGGTCTGAGACACATAGCAGGGAGTGAGTCAGAGTGACAGAGCCGGTTGGCAGGGTTGGTGGCTGGCAGAGACGGTGTGAGGAGTAAATGTGTGGGTGGGTTGCTTCATTAACACTCCTGCTGTTGAAGGTACAGCTACACACAACATTCCTCTGGTGAAATGTTCACCTCCTGCTCTCCCCTCCAGCTGTCTACTGCTGCTGCAGCCCCCCCCCCCCCCACACACACTGCCACCTCCCCTCCCTACTGCCTCCTCTGAAATGGCAAGGAGGTGGGCACAAAGGAATGTGTGTATGGGTGTGTTTGTATGCATGTGCTTGTGTACTGTACATCCCTGTGTGTGCGTGTGTGTGCGTGTGTGTATGTGTGTAACCTAACCAAAGAGCGGCATGGTAATAATGAAGCTCCTTAAAAGGAGTTAGCCAGCTGGGAGAGTGTCCATCTGGAGGGGGGCTGCAGGTCACAGTAATCTGGCACCGCCCGTTCCCACCATAACGATCTCACCGCTGAGCAGGTGGGCTGCAGGGAGAAAAGTTTAAATACATTTTCAACTTTCCAGGAGGAGGCTACTGATCCATAGAGTTATATGAACAGTGTTGGTACGTACAGTAGATGGAGAAAGGGATTTATTCTACACATTTATCCCAATCCTTAACACTTGTTTATGGTTAAGTAGATCAACACGGCAGACATTATTTGGCTGAATGAGTGACTGTGGAACTGTACTCACATCATGTTGACACGTTAGTCACCACTAGTACATTGAGTTTCAGTGTCAACAAGATCTCACAGTCTCGGGTCTTGACGTCCTTGGACAAACGTCTATTTTTGACTCGTAAACTGACTTCCTCTCCCGACGTCCTGTATTTAGACACACAGCTCCCCTCCCACATGAGCTCCAGACGATTTAGGCTCACAGAAACACCTGTACGGTTAAGGCATTCACTCTGACTGGGTTAAGGTTTGGGATAGGGTTATAACACAAAGAGTTAAGTTCAGGCATTCATTTCCGATTGGTTATCAGTACAGGCATTAACTGCGATTGGTTAAGTTAAGGAGTAAGGTTTAGGATAGGGTTAATTAAGTTCAGGCATCCATTCTGATTGGTTAAGTTATGTATTCTCCCTGGTTTCTGTTTCTACTCCGGCGAAGTAGTATCCAGAGCTCAATAGCATGGCTATTATAAGAAATCTAGCTCTTATCATTCCACAGATGGATAATGAACTTGTAGATTGTTTGCATGTATGTGTGTGTGTGTGCGTGTGTGTGTGTGTGTGTGTGTGTGTGTGTGTGTGTACACTTGTGTGTGAGTGCTCCTGTTTTAACTCAAGAGGACAGGCTGTACTTGGCTCCATGGTGACGAAGGATGCTTGGTTATCTCTACCTGGCACCCTTATCACATCAGCGCATGTGACACCTTTCAGTAACCCCCTCTCCATCTCCCTCTCTCCCCTCCCCTCTCTTCATCACCAGGGTTCAGACCTGTGTGTGACAGCAAAGAAGAGAAGAGACACAGCAATGGAGAAAAAAAGAAGAGAGAAAAAGTAAGGAGAGGAGAGAAAGGGAAACAGGAAAGCTAAAGATAGAAATAGAGTGAGAGAAAGGGAGAGAGCGAGAGAGAGAGAGAGAGAGAGAGAGAGAGAGAGAGAGAGAGGGAGGGAGAGGGAGAGAGAGAGAGAGAGAGAGAGAGAGAGAGAGAGAGGAACAGAAGTGTGAATGGGCATCATGGCTGGCAGGCCTCCTGGCCAGGAGCCACTGGGGGATTGTGGGTGTCCCTCTGCCAGCTGGCAGGTCGTTCCTCCCATCTGTGGAGGTGCGGAGAGTGTGCAGTAATCTCAATAAGAGCGTGGCTCAGCCCAGGACAGATTTAAAGGGATATGGCCAGCTGGCCGGGCACGTCTGAGCCAGGCAGAGCAGGAAAGGACTGGGCAGAGTGCGGCTAGCCTGCCGGCCTTAGCAGTCCATACCACCACCTCCACCACAGATCCTCTCAGCTACTGCCACAGCTGACTAACTTGCTGCCAGCTACAGCTGGAGGCAGCTAATGCCATGCCAACACTCTTCTGGATCATCATAAAACAAAAGCAGAGCTTGGGAGATTATTTTGTCAAGGTATGGGGAAAAAGCCGTTTGTACTCAGCTTCTGTTAACCCTATAGACTCACACGGTTTTATAATACAAAAATAACTGCAACTATCCTGAACCATTTTAGAGCTCTCTCGCTCTCCCTCCCTCTCTCTCTCTTGCTATCTCTCTCTCTCTCTCTCGCTCTCCAAGAGTGAGCCTGGGATTGAGAGAATCAGCACAATGAATAGGTTTAGCTCACCTCAGCCACAGAGATGAGCTGGCCTTTAGGCAGGGGTTAGAGATCTGTCTGTCCTCAGGGTGGCTCCTGCTGCTGCAGATGGCCAGTAATCAGAGGCCAGGCTGGCCCAGGCAGGCCACACACAGCTGGGCAGCAGCAGCAGCATCAGCAGCCAGGAGGCCTTGGGAGCCAGGTGAGAGAGGAGGGGATGTTAGGGAGAGAGAAAGAGAGGGATTCAGGTTAACAGCTGTGGCCTGCCCCTGGCGCACACACACTCACGCACTCACTCACTCACACACACACACGCACACACACACACACACACACACACACACACACACATGTATAGAGACATACATAGATTCACACAAGCACCCCTCCACACCCTCAGCAATCTAGAGGAACCAGGAGCGATTTAACTCCACTCACATGTGTGGAGGGAGACGAGGGGAGGGTGTATGAGGCTGGGGGGTGGGAGGGAGAGGGGGTATGAGGCTGGGGGGGGGAGGGAGTATGAGGCTGGGGGAGAGACAGGGAGAGGAGGAGGAGAAGAAGAGGGGGGTGTTTACCGCTGTTTAAAAGGCAGTGGATGCTGGGAGATTAATAAACAGGAGGTAATAGCAGAAGGATTCTATATTTATTTTTTATCTTAAATGGTGCTTGTTTGTCAGACTGGATGAATATTGACTGTGAAATTGGGATCAGGGGCGACACATGCCAGTGCTCTGCCTTATCTCTGGGATGCAGGCAGCCAGAGGGGCGTTATCGCGCCGCCACAGGAGCGTGCCAGCACTCCAGCGCTCTCAAAGCCGCCACATTCCCTTTGTATCAGCCTGGAGAAGCCTGTTTACCTTTCAGTGGCTTGATATTCCTATTAGAGCTGCTTCTATTTACTTGTTTCCTCTCTACCATGTGCAGCCTCTCATCTCTCTCTCTGACCTTCCCTCGTACCACAGGGTGGCTTATTTGGCTCTGTCTCTCAGGGGACAAATATATTCTCTCTCTCTCTTTCTCTCTGTCTCTCTATCTCTTTGTCTCTGTCTCTCTCTCTCTCTCTCTACGTCTGTCTCTCTCTCTCTGCGTCTCTCTCTCTCTATCTCTTTGTCTCTGTTTCTCTCTACGTCTGTCTCTCTCTCTCTCTCTCTCTGTCTCTCTCTCTCTCCCTCTCTCTGTCTCTATCTCTTTGTCTCTGTCTCTCTCTCTACATCTGTCTGTCTCTCTCTCTCTCTCTCTCTGTCTCTCTCTCTCTGTGTTTGTGTATCTCTCTCTCTCTCTGTGTGTGTCTCTCTCTCTCTCTGTCTCTCTCTCTCTCTCTCTCTCTGTGTGTTTGTGTATCTCTCTCTCTCTCTGTGTCTGTCTCTCTCTCTCTCTCTCTGTCTCTCTCTCTCTCTATCTGCTGACAGATCAAACAGCAATGTGACTTTTAAAACTCATAGTCATCGCCACCCATCAACCTCCACCTCCTCCCTTTGTCAAAGCCTGTTAGAATCTATTAGAAAACAACACAATTCACAACCAGAGGTGACATTTTAAAGGAAAGCTTCACTTCACAACAGATATGCAGATTTCAACCCTATAAAAGGGATCTTATCTTCACAGAGAGGAGACTCGTGCCCAACACACAACACAGTGAGTGCTCTCTCCCCAGAGAATGGACCAGGCTCTTTCAACACAGTGCCCTCTCCAGAGAATGGACCAGGCCCTTTCATGGGCCGACCCCAGGCCCCAAGAGAGTGACCACAGAGCACACAGCCCCAGGACAGGCTCACCAGGGGGGCTTTGAGCATCTCTCTGTCTCGCCATCACTACATTCCCCTGCCCTTTGAACCAAAACAGAGAGGGAAGAAGAGAGAGCGAGGGATACAGAGGCAAAAAAAAGCGTGTGTGGAATTACAATAAAAGTGAGAGAGAAACAAGCATAGGGAAAGAGAGAGACAAAGATAAAAAGCATGATAGAAAACAAGTGAAAAGGAGGGAGAAAGAGCGCTCAATAAAATATCTATCAGGGAGAGGATGAAAAAGCAACACTGGCCTTTTAGTTCATTTTTGCCTGTAATTGAATAAGGCGGAAAGGACTGGGACTGCCTTTAAATGTGCATTGAAAAAGCGTGTGTTGTGTGTGTGTGTGTGTGTTGCACTCTCCACATATCCTCTTCAAGTCCCCAGAGGGAAGGGCGCTCAGATTCCTTGGGCGACGTTTTCCTCTCCTCTCGCTGCCAACTCTGTAGCTGTTGTTTTTATCAGCCTCCTTCACAGGGCTTGGCTCAGGGCGCAAGGGATAAGGCAAACAAACACATGGGCAGCGCTTAGCAACCCAGATCAGAGTGCCTGTGAGGGGTCTGATAACCAGAAAGGCACAAGTGGGGGGCGCCTACCCGTGCACAGGCTCCGGAGGGGCAAAGCTGCAACTGGACAGAAGAGGATCTGGGACTGGTGGATGGAGCCATAGAGACCCTGTTGGACTGGACTGACATCCAGGAGATACTCTGACCCCAAACCCGGACCCATAGGGTCTCGAAGCACAACGGTCCAATATCATTCCATGCTGCAATAAGTCATTTCCATTTCAATTCAGTCAATTCAGGAAGTCAACTGAGTTTAAATGGAAATGACCCCAACACTTGTACAGCAGGTTACATCCCGCACATCCTCAGTCCAGATGTTTTGCTCTTCACACCCATCCGTCACCTCAGCAGGTGGCACCAGACAGACGGTGTGAACTTCCTTCAGGACAGGAGACACCGTTATCTGCTGAAGTGGCATTGTTGCCATGCAGAGTGTGCTGCACATGTGCAGTATCACCTGCTAAGACACGGCCATCTGATAGGCTTGGACAGGGAACGATGCCAGAGTGTTCCCGTGGAGAGGAAAAGAGAAACACATAGGCATATGTGAGATGAGCCTCAGAAACTGTATATTATAGGAACTGTATATTAACTCTACTTGTCTGCTGTTTATCTTCCCCTCCCCCTGTTCCTCAGTATTGTGTATCACACTAAGTATCATGATCTCAAAATGTTTATGAAACCTATGCTCATACTACAGCCCATTAAGATTTAACCTTTGTCTACAAGAGACAACCTCATTGCTGGGTACATAGTGTGCCTTGATTTGCCCGCCTGCCTGCCTCTGTCTGTCTGTCTGTCTGTCTGTCTGTCTATCCGTCCGTCCGTCTGTCCGTCCGCTTGTCTGTCTCTGTCCGTCTGTCTCTCTGTCTGTCTGTCTGTCTGTCCGTCCGTCTCTGTCCGTCCGTTTGTCTCTGTTCGTCCGTCTCTGTCCGTCTGCCAGGCATAGGGGGCATGTTGTCCCAGCTTGTGTCCTCTGCTGGGCGGGCAAAGCGGGGGGGCGTGTCTCTGGCACAGCTGGTCCTGGCCAGGGGGAGAGGGAGAGAGGAGTGAGAGCCCCTTGAACAGGTGGCCATTTCTACGAGGCAGGACTTGGGAGAGGAGAGCAGCCCCAGCTCTACTTCCTGCTTGGCGGCTTGGCTGGCCGTGGGGCTGCAGCAGACGGCCCTGTCTGAGGGCCAGAACCTCCACAGACCTCACTCTCTCTCTCTCCTTGACAGCACACACATCATGCAGGCACAGAGAAGAGTGGAGGAGAAAAGAGAAAGAGAGGATGGACGAGAAGGGGAAGGCTGAGGGAGGTTATGGTGAGATGCAATCTTCTGTCATAGAGCTACTACTGGGGCAAGGGGAGTCTTTTGACCCCATAGTTCACCATCATACGTCTGTGCAACTACTTTAATAAGAAACAAAGCCATTTACTATAATGAATGTGCTTCATCTCTGTTAAGCCTTTCAACTGAAGCACTTTACCCCTCCTTTATCATAGTGTTATTAATGAGATCAAGGTCTCATCTCTCCCTTCCTCATAGTGTTGTTGTTTACAGATAGGATCACCTTCCTTCTAATTGCCCTTGTCGGCTCCACTTCAAGGCTCTCACAGAAGGAGACACAGTGTGCAGTGCACATTATGGACCTCTGGCTCATATATCCTACACTGCAATATTTAGACCTCCTCTCCAAAAATCAATACAATGAGATGGTCTTTGGCTTCATTTCTTATTTCAGTATTGATTAGTGTTACAGTTATGTGCGCAATGTCAGGCCAATTAAGGAGAGTTAATAGATTTTTTCCCCCACACAGGATGGATTGAATTGGATTATGCAAAGCAGATCAAAAAGGACTCCCTTGCCTCACCTCTATGTCTAAAATACTGTTTTTAATGAGAAGGAGGGTACTACAAAGCAAATAGACGCACCACCACTCCTGCTACTATAACCCACTGTAGTATTGAGTTTGAGTTTATTTTTTATTTTTACAGGGACAGTGCACATTAATCAACGTTTCAGTAAAAGTGCCGGTTTTAGCCAGCCGGCTAATTTTCAACCGCAGTCCCTCAGGGACTACTATTATTGCCTCTGTTTTAAATGTAATGCTTATTAATAATATCCACAGAGAGGTGCCAATACATATCTAAAACACTGGCTTTCATGTGTAGAAATAATGTTAAATAGCAAACACATAGTAACATAGCATATTTCAATAGACTAGTAATAGTAGCCTTAAGAAAACTCCTACTGCGGGTGCAGCTGAGTTCCTAGTGGATAAAAGTAATTTGTAATATACTTCCGGTAAATTACCAGAATATACAGTAATGTTGGCAATTCCATCTATGGCAATCTATCCTAACTTTGGTCGTTTATACTTGAATAACTTTCAAAAAATGTATTCATAAATAGTATACATGTTTTATATCTGTGTTCATATTGTGCATGAGTTTCTAATAGACAGACCGTATGGTTTGAGAGAAAATAGCCTAATTAATGAAAAAAGCATCTAAGCATTATTTTCTAATAACTCTGCAACTCTTCCAACTATCGACTTTTCTTCACAACTACCACCAGTTTGACACCAAAACATTAACAACAAATACAGAGACGTAGTAAAATAAATACAACTGTGTAAAATAAATATAAAGGATATTATCAAAGACAGAACAGCATGAAGGCTAAAACTGCTTCTCCAATGGAAATCCCCGATGTTATGGCGACGTTCGCTAGCTAAACTCAAGCGTAGAAACACGTCATCGGGTCTAACGGTCGTCTCGCACCTTAGATATAAAGTTGTTTTTTGACAAAAATAAAAATGAGTCAGTTTGTCACTAACGAGGGTGGAGTAATAACATGTTCAACTACTTAAGACATTAGCTCAAATCTAGGTTGTGCCTTTAGATTCGGCAAAAATGAACAACTAAGGAAGAATTGTTCACTTCTCTCAATTACTTCTCAAACCCCAAACCCTGGCCTAATCTGTTTCGCAAGGTTCCCGGAAGTCTCGCAATGTTGTGCCTCTTGGTTTAGAAACTGTGATATACAGTGCATTCAGAAAGTATTCAGACACCTTGACTTTTTCCAAATGTTGTTACGTTACGCCTTATTCTGAAATTGATTAAATAGTTTTTTTCCCCCCTAATCAATCTAAACAAAATACCCCATAATGACGAAGCAAAAACTGTTATTTACATTTTTGCAAATATATAAATAATTTTTTTGTTGTTGAAATATCACATTTACATAAGTATTCAGACCCTTTACTTCATTCAGTACTTTGTTGAAGCACCTTTGGCAGCGATTATAACCTCGAGACTTGTATATGTGTATGACGCTGAAAGCTTGTCACACCTGTATTTGGAGAGTTTCTCCCATTCTTCTCTGCAGATCCTCTCAAGCTCTGTTAGGTTGGATGGGGAGCGTTGCTGCAAAGCTATTTTCAGGTCTCTCCAGAGATGTTCGATCGGGCTCTGGCTGGGCCACTCAAGGACATTGAGACTTGACCCGAAGCCACTCCTGCATTGTCTTGGCTGTGTGCTTAGGGTTGTTGTCCTGTTGGAAGGTGAACCTTCACCTTCACATGGTCTGAGAGTCTTTACGTTACTTTTTGCAAACTCCAAGCGGGCTGTCATGTGTCTTTTACTGAGGAATGGCTTCCTTCTGGCCCCTCTACCGTAAAGGCCTGATTGGTGGAATGCTGCAGAGCATGGTTGTCCTTCTGAAAGGTTCACTCTGACAGAGAGCTCTGTCAGAATGACCATCGGGTTCTTGGTCACCTCCCTGATCAAGATCTTTCTCCCCCGATTGCTCAGTTTAGCCGGACGGTCAGCTCAAGGAAGAGTCTTGGTGGTTCCAAACATCTTCCATTTAAGAATGATGGAAGTCACTGTATTCTTGGGGACCTTCAATGCTACAGACACAATCCTGTCTCGGAGCTCTATGCACAATTCCGTTGACCTCAAGGAATGTTTTTTGCTCTGACATGCAGTCAACTGTGGGACCTTATATAGACAGGTGCGTGCCTTTCCAAATCATGTCCAATCAATTATTTTTACCGCAGGTGGACTCCAATCAAGTTGTAGAAACATCTCAAGGATGACCGATGGAAACAGGATTCCCCTGAGCTCAATGTTGAGTCTCATAGCAATGGGTCTGAATACTTATGTAAATATGATATATCCGTTTGTTACATTTTAAAACCTCTTTTCGCTTTTCGTTATGGGATATTGTGTGTAGATTGCTGAGGATTTCATTTAAATATATATATATATTTTAGAATAAGGCTGTAATGTAACAAAATGTGGAAAAAGTCAAGGGGTCTGAATACTTTCCGAAGGCACTGTATGCTGAAACCCTCATATTAAACACCAATGGCATTCACTAAGTTGATGATTTATATTTAGGATACTGTTCAACAGCTTTGTCATTCTATTTTTTATTTTAAAATCATACTTTTTAATTATTTCATATATTTTACATTTAAAATAACCAAATGCAGGACAAAGGGAAGATTTTGCTTGACATTTGTGGGACAGTGTAGCCTATTGAATAAATAGCCCCCTCCCGCTGCACCGTACAAGCTAATTGAAGCGTGCCTATAGGCTACTCAATTGCCTTGACAAAATTTGGTCATGACGAAAACAGACCAACTGTGTGTCTGTTTTCTGAAAATGTGGGAAAGCTTGGCCAATGAAACATTTCTGGTTGGTCTCAGGGAATGTGAAACATTCAAGAAAGGAGACTTTGAAAAGTGGATTGAGTGAAATAGCAGCAAATATGTTAAGTGAGCAGCTTTGACAAGTTTGACAAAAATCATCTTTTATCTTTTCAGTTTGATCACCTTACATGTATATAAACTGAACAAAAATAAAAACACAATGTGCAACAATTTCAACGATTTTACTGAGTTACAGTTCATATGAGGAAATCAGTCAATTTAAATACATTCATTAGACCCTAATCTATGGATTTCATATGACTAGGAATACAGATATGCATCTGTTGGTCACAGATACGGTAGGGCCGTGGACCAGAAAACCAGTCAGTATCTGGTGTGACCACCATTTTCCTCATGCAGCACAACACATCTCCTTCGCATTGAGTTGATCAGGTTGTTGATTGTGGCCTGTGGAATGTTGTCCCACTCCTCTTTAATGGCTGTGTACAGTTGCTGGATATTGGTGGAAACTGGAACACGTACAAGTCGATCCAGAGCATCCCAAATGTGCTCAATAGGTGACATGTCTGGTGAGTATGCAGGCCATAGAAAAACGGAGACATTTTCAGCTTCCAGGAATTGTTTACAGATTCTTGCGACATGGGGTTGTGCATTATCATGCTGAAACATGAGGCAACGACGTCGAATGAATGGCACGATAATGGGCCTCACGATCTCGTCACAGTATCTCTTCAAATTGTCACTGATAAAATGCAATTGTTTTCGTTGTCCGTAGCTTACGCCTGCCCATACCATAACCCCACTACCACCATGGGGCAGTCTGTTCACAATGTTGACATCAGCAAACTGCTCGCCTACACGATGCCATACAAGCTGTCTGCCTTCTGTCCGGTACAGTTGAAACTGGGATTCATCCATGAAGAGCACACTTCTCCAGTGTGCCAGTGGCCATCGAAGGCGAGCATTTGCCCACTGAACTGAAGTCGGTTATGACGCCAAACTGCAGTCAGGTCAAGACTCTGGTGAGGATGATGAGCACGCAGATGAGCTTCCCTGAGATGGTTTCTGACAGTTTGTGAAGAATTTCTTTGGTTGTGCAAACCCACAGTTTTATCAGCTATTTGGGTGGCTGGTCTCAAGATGATCTCGTAGGTGAAGAAGCCGGATGTGGAGGTCCTGGGCTGGCGTGTTTACATGTGGTCTGCAGTTGTGAGGCCGGTTGGACGTACTGCCAAATTCTCTAAAATGACGTTGGAGGCGATTTATGGTAGAAATATTAACATTAAATGATCTGGCTAAAGCTCTGGTGGACATTCCAGCAGTCAGCATGCCAATTGCACACTCCCTCAAAACTTGCAAAATCTGTGACATTGTGTTGTGTGACAAAACTGCCCATTTTAGAGTGGCCTTTTATTACTCCCAAGTTGCACCTGTGTAATGATCATGCTGTTTAATCATCTTTTTGGTATGCAACACCTGTCAGGTGGATGGATCTTATCTTATCATGGCAAAGGAGAAATGCTCACTAACAGGGATGCAAACAAATTTGTGCACAAGATTTGAAAAAAATACACATTTTGTGCGTATTGGAAAATGTTTTGGATCTTTTATTTCAGCTCATTAAACATGGGACCAACACTTTACATGTTGTGATTATATTTTTGTTCAGTATACTTACTTTTGTAGCTCTTGTTCAGAAATATTTAGTAAATTACTTGTGTTAGTTAATATATTTTAGAAAATGAGGGACATGATTGTTTGGTTGCGGGACAAAGGGCCAGAATGCGGGACTGTCCCACACAATCCGGGACATGTGGTCACACAGCGGGCCAGAGATAATTACAAACACCTGTAATAATCTGAAGTACCAAAAAGGGCCACTAGATGTCTTGTGATAGATTACATAAAATCCTTGAATCATACCAAAATTCTGCTAGTTTAATTGATAAACTTAGAAAGTTTACAGTTATATACCCTCCCTTTGCAACCCTAATTAATAGGCTATATCAGACATTGGGGGAAGACTTTCATACCAGTAACCTGAATGTGAAATTGTTAATACCTGGGCAACGAGAAAGAGGGAGAGGTGATAATTCATTCAGCCCTGTCTTTAAAATAAAAACAGGTGTCTCTCTGTTTGGAAATTCTACAATGACCTTTATGGAGAGTCTCCTCTGATGAAATATTCATGGAGCCGGTACACAATATGTCAGAGGCTAGCGGCCTAATTGGCTGCAGTTACATTCTGACTGGGGGTGTCTCTTTTCTCTCGGTCTCATTGTCTGCCGTCTGCTCTGAGCTGGGTCCTGCTCTCCTGTCTAAGTGGTCTGGTCTCTGTGAAAAGCACATCTGAGGACTAACGTGGGTCTATATCCTGCAGACAGACAGATTCTCTTGTTTAATGACAGCCACGTAAGAAAAAAAATGATAAAAAGTAAGTCTTTCAAGTGTCGGGTCATGTCATGACAACCAAGCCCTGATACCAAACAAGTCTCCAAATAAATGAATGTGGTGTGTAAATGGGTGTGCAAATATATGTATCCATGTTTCATTTTCATGTTTCATTTAGACAAAGTGTTTCATTTGTCTCGCAGGTAGGGTGCTATACATTGTGGTGGGTGTCGTGGCAAAATGTTCTCTTGCCCGACCCAAGTAGGGAGTCGTTAGGGGATCAAATCAAATCACATTTTATTTGTCACATGCGTCAAATACAACAGGTGTACTGAAATGCTTACTTACAAGCCCTTAATAAACAATGCAGTTTTAAAGAAAAAATAAGTGTTAAGAAAGTGTGTACTAAAATAGACTGAAGTAAAAAATTAAGAAAAATAAATTAAGAAAAAGAAAATATAAAAATAACAAATAATTAAAAAGAAAATCATTAAAGAGCAACAATAAAATAACAGTAGTGATGCTATATTCAGGGGATACCGGTACAGAGTCAATGTGCGGGGGCACAGGTTAGTCGAGGTAATTGAGGTAATATGTACATGTAGGTAGAGGTAAAGTGTAAAAATGGGGGGGGGGGGGGGGGGTCAATGCAAATAGTCCAGGTAACCATTTGATTACCTGTTCAGGGGTGTTATGGCTTGGGGGGTAGAAGCTGTTTAGAAGCCTCTTGGACCTAGACTTGGCGCTCTGGTACCACTTGCCGTGCGGTAGCAGAGAGAACAGTCTATGACTAGGGTGGCTGGAGTCTGTGGCAATTCTTAGGGCCTTCCTCTGACAGTGCCTGGTATGGAGGTCCTGGATGGCAGGAAGCTTGGCCACAGTGATGTACTGGGCCATACGCACTACCCTCTGTAGTGCCTTGCGGTCGGAGGCTGGGCAGTTGCCATACCAGGCGGTGATGCAACCATGCTCTCGATGGTGCAGCTGAGGGGCCCCCCATGTTGAGGATCAGCGTGGCAGATGTATTGTTACCTACCCTTACCACCTGGGGACGGCCCGTCAGGAAGTCCCGGATCCAGTTGCAGAGGGAGGTGTTTAGTCCCAGGGTCCTTAGCTTAGTGATGAGGTTTGAGGACACTATGGTGTTGAACGCTGAGCTGTAGTCAGTGAATAGCATTCTCACATAGGTGTTCCTTTTGTACAGGTGGGAAAGGGCAGTGTGGAGTGCAATAGAGATTACATCATCTGTGGATCTGTTGGGGCGGTACGCAAATTGGAGTGGGTCTAGGGTTTCTGGGATAATGGTGTTGATGTGAGCCATGACCAGCCTTTCAAAGCACTTCATGGCTACAGACGTTAGTGCTATGGGTCGGTAGTCATTTAGGCAGGTTACATTGGTGTTCTTGGGCACAGGGACTATGGTGGTCTGCTGGAAACATGTTGGTATTACAGACTGGGTCAGGGAGAGGTTGAACATGTCAGTGAAGACACTTGCCAGTTGGTCAGCGTATGCTTGGAGTAAACGTCCTGGTAATCCGTCTGTGAATGTTGACCTGTTTAAAGGTCTTACTCATATCGGCTACCTTTAAACAGGTCAACATTCACAAGGGGTTAACCTACCTCCTCCTCCCTCCCTGCCAGTCGGTCCTGGCATTGTGAGTGAGCGTGATGGCACTCAGAACGTGTGTCTCCGTGTGTCTCTGTGCCCCTTGGTGGGCTGTCATCACTCCCTGGCATTGGGAACACAGCACAGCTGCAGGGGAACCGCTCAGTGGGGAACCTTCGTTTCCATCTGTCTCCTATTCAGGGTGGCACCTATTTAGAGCAGCTCAGCGGCTGTGCATGCCATGAGCCATGAGAGGGAGGGAGTGAGTGAGGGAGGGAGGGAGAGAGAGACAGGGAGAGAAAGGAGGAGAAAAGAGGGGGAGAACTATCGGAAACTACACCTGTGGTAGTTGTGGTTTTACTCCCACTGCTTGTTACATGTCAGGTTGTCTATAAAAGCAACACTATGAAGTTGTTTGCCAACTGGGTCACTTGGTTTATGGTAAACAGACCTAATGAGCTAAATAAGAACACTGAACATTTAACTAGAAATGTTTCTTCTGCACATTCTGGTGCCATCTAGACCCTAAAAGGGTTCTTCGGCTGTCCCCATAGGAGAACCCTTTGAAGAACCCCAGTTGGTTCCGGGTAGAACTGTTTTGGGTTCCGTGTAGAACCCTTTCCACAGAGGGTTCTATAAGTAACCCAAAAGGGTTCTCCTATGGGAACAGCAGAAGAACCCCTTTGGAACCCTTTTTTCTAAGAGTGTAGGCTAGAACAAGTAAATGCCAATATCACAGTCTAATTGCTATTTGTCTTGAAGTGCTGCTTTTTTTATGAAAATTGTCACTCAGAAAATAGTATATGGGATAAACATCTGTTATCTATAACATTTACGGTATGTTTGCATATAATAACATTGTCACTATAACATTCTCTGCAAATATACATCAGTGGCTGCATGTGCTTGTGTGGTGAGTGGGTATGTGTGTATGAGAACGCACTTAATTTAGCAGGTGCTCTTTGACAGTTCTTGAATGTGCGCCAAGTCTGCTGTAAAAAAAAAAAAAAAACTCAGCATGCATCTGTGTGGGGCTGCGCTGTGACAGATGGGGACGGTTTAACTTATAAAGTTCGGTTAAGATCCGGAGGTTTCTGGGGCTGTCTGTGCCAAGCAGGTGCACATAAACACCCCAAAGAGAGGATAGAGGAGCCTCAGCTGCCATATTTCGGGGGGGCTATTTAGATGTCCATAGACTACTGAATATACACTGCCAAGGCTATAAGCTCAGGGAAATCCTCTTCTATAGCTCTCTGTGTCCTCAACAAACACTCTCACAATATCCTCCCATACTGTAGAAGACAGAAAGATAGGCCATCATAGTGGAATCACACCTCCAAGCTGACAATTAACTGACAACTACTAACATCTGTCAAACCTACATAGAACGTAAAGTGGAGAAAAAACAGTGTTTTGCTGTATGTTTACATTCTACGGACCTGGGAGAAAGCTGGGGAATCCCTAAACTTTCACCAACAGTGTCACGGATATGAACACCTAAAAACAAACAGCGTGACGCAGTACAGAAACAGTTTGTGATTTGTGATCCCAGAGTCACCAGCCAGCCACGGTGATCCATACAGTGTGTACCTGTGGCAGGAAATACCCAAGTAAGGACTTGGTAAAGGTGAGCGGTTCATCCATTCTGAAGTGGCCAGGTGTCTGGCAGGAGGACTTTCCACCATCTGGCTGCTTCCCTCTCGCTCTCTCTCTCCCTGCAGTCATGAGGCTTGTTAGACTTTCTCTCGGTGCAAAAGGTGAAAAGTTCCTCTCGTCTCCTCTCTGCCTGTTTACATTTTTTTTTTTTTTAAACTTTTCTCCCTTTTTCTCCCCAACTGGTAGTTACAGTCGTGTCCCATCGCTGCAACTCCCGTACGGACTCTGGAGAGGCGAATGTCGAGAGCCATGCGTCCTCTGAAACACGACCTTGCCAAGCAGCACTGCTTCTTGACACACTGCCTGCTTAACCCGGAATCCATCTGCGGAGGAAACACCGTACAGCTGGCAACCAAAGTCAGCGTGCATGCACCCGGCCTGCCACAAGGAGTCGCTAGAGTGCGATGGAACAAGGACATCCAGCCAAACCCTCCCCTAACCCAATTCTCCCAGTCATGGCCAGCTGCGACAAGGCCTTGGAAAGAATCTGCGTCTGTAGTGACGCCTCAAGCACTGCGATGCAGTGCTTTAGACCTCTGCGCCACTCGGGAGGCCCACTCTTTGCCTATTTTTAAAGCAACAGGACACATTTTTGAGGATGAGCATGCATTACCAGAGAAGAGACCACAACTCCAGGTTCAGAAAATCAGAAGGGAAATGTAAACAAAAATAGAAAGAGAGAATCTTTCATCTGAAATAAGGCAGGTATATTTGCTGACTTTCCACCAGATTTTTCATCAAAAGTCCTACTTTTCCCTTCTGATGATTCATGGGTAAAGTGATAATTAGGGCATTGTCCGTCCTCCTGCTGTGTTTTAATTTGGGGAGAGAGGCCTGCATGTCGCTGATAGAAGGATCTATCTGACACGGCTAGTCTAGCCTGCTACATCTGTGAGCTGCGAGCAACAGCCGCTGGGGAAGATAAGGCCAGACTAGCCGCTCGCCCAACGCTCCACGCAGCGCTCCACACTCTCCTCGCTCCGGTCCCCTCCCCAGTCCCATGACCTTATCTGTGGAGAGAAAGCACCGCTCGGTCACGATAGCACCTGCCAGGGCCAGAGCTGGGATAAAGTGATTATGTGGGAATCATTATCTCAACCCCCCCCCCCTACCTGCCAACATCTGAGAGTAGGGGAGGCAGGCAGGGGCCTCCACAGCCTGACACGCAGGAGCATGCACATACACACTAATCCAATGGGGCAATCTTCTCCTTCTCAGCAGGCAATCCCAGGGTTTGATTTGAGAACATGCTATTACTTGATCATCACACGTTAACTCACGGCGCTTACATGTAGCCATGGAGAGGGTCAGCATGATGAGAGGTTTAGGAGGGAGAAATGCTGGACACACATACATACAGTACATATAAACATGAAAATTCCAACTTCGGTACATGTATTCATTCCACTGAATACTACATGGAAGCAGATTCCATCAGATTGGATGATGTCATTGGGAAAAGCTTGAATATACTAACAAATTATTTTTGATGCTGTATTTTTACCCAAAATAATCTTCGATCTTAGTGCACAGTTGAGGCAGGGAAGGCTCTCTAACATAGAAAGCACCTAGAATACAAAAAGGAAATGAAACCAACTGACTGTCAAACTATCATTTCATAGTTTCCAAAGTCCCAAATGTGTCACATGAGTGAACATCGCCCTCTACCCCACACACCCGTTACTCTCACATCCACTCTGCTGTCCACCATCTGTGTGCTGGTTTCACTCTGACAGACAGATGGACGGCACATCTGTGTGCTCACATCCCCTCTCACTTCTGTCCCAGCTACACCACACTGCGTGCTCTGCGGGTCAGAGGGGTCCCAGCTGTACCCCCACTGTCGTTTCAGAGAGGAACCCCTGTTACTGATTTTACCTCACCCGGCACATGCGCGCGCACACACACACACACACACACACACACACACACATACACACACGCCACTGGGACAACAGAGCAGAGAGGCCAGGGCAGGGAGGCACTTGGCATTTGGACTGACTGAACCACAGTGAGTGAAGACAGGGGGTGAACAACCCCCCCTAAGGCCAGTATCATTGAGGGGCAGAGCTATCCATAGGGTGCAGAGTTGGGGGTAGGGCTGGCTGGGCGGAGGGAAGGAGAGGTGGAGTGAAGGGTGTAGGGAGGAAGTGTTAGGAACAGGAGGAGCCCTGTCTGTGTCCGGAGGGAAAGGGAAAACAGCGCTGCCCGGCCTGGCCCGGCCACAGACACAGCTGGTTCCTGCCAGAGGAAGCCCCAACGGAGGCCGAGGCCTGGTGTCTACCGCTATCACAACCCAGCAGCACTGTTTACCTTCCCCTGGGGAACCACCCCTTTCACACGGTGGGGACAGGACTCACACACAGACATATACACACACCGTGTTACATATACACACACCGTGTCGCGGCTCACACGGGCGCCACTGCTCTGCTTTCCCTGTGTGGACTAGAGGAGGGTTCAGGCCAGTGCACTGCCCCACAGCCGGAACAACGAGGAAACGAGGAGCCACGAGGCTAGCTGACCTCCCCCTGCCACTCACACACACACACACACTGTTACCTCACACACTCCTGTTGAGGGAGTCGGAGAAAGAGAAGGAGAGAGAGAGACTACTGGGTGGAGAGAAAGAGCATCGGACACAGATAATTACACAAGTCTGATGGCGCCGCGATCCATCTGAAGTGACGTGTCGTGGACGGGACAAAAGTATGAAGTAAAGGAAGAGTCATTTGAAGACTGTGTTAGCTGCATAAAGTTAAAAGGAAGTTCAGTTTTTTTTTCTCTGTCTGGCAGCCATGTGATCTGGCTGTGCTGGGCTCATGTTCTAATCATAAACCCAACGGTCTACACACTGACCACAGAGAGAAAGAAAGATAGACCTATCAACTTGTGCGGTTTAGTGTGTCCCCTGACCAGTCAAGAGTTCTAAAACGCACAGAGGACAGGACAACGTTGTGGATTACTGCTGGGGGGGGGGTGCAGAGCATGGCTGCCGAGGTCCACCTGGAACGGCAGAGGAGGTCTGCCGCTCCTCCCAGGGTTCCCACGGTGATGCTGACCAGTCACAGGGGGACGCTGTGCAGACGGAACCCTCACAGGCTGGAATCTGGCAACCCCAACCTGGCAACCAGGAGCCACCGCACAGCCAACCAAGGTAGGTGGTGATCCTTTTCTGTGTTATGAGAAGTACTACAGGCTGTGCCTCTGTTGGCAGCTCGCTACAGTGACGAGTGATTGTGGAGAAACTCCTGCTGTCATTTCTCCTCATTACGTTGGAGTGATTGATGTGTAATCAGATTGTGTTGAGATAGCACCACATGCTCCAGACAAGACATGGAAATTAGCTTCCTACTGTAGCTCCTGTAGCTATGGTGAAACGCTTTACCAACTGTCACTTGATTTTCAAGGTCAAAGCAGACTCCAACTTGTTTTCATTACTGAAAGCATAGTTAGCTGTCAAAACCCTACACTGTAAAGACATTAGAAGTCCGGGGCACATATGTCCAAGTGGACTGGGAGGGAAAGGGGTTCAGGCTGGTGAGGACCTGAGGATGGGGACTTCCCTCTGGGCTTCCCCTGGCAGCTGGAGGGGCACACTTCCCTTTATTGTGTTTCTGAGGGGCTAGGGGGAGGGTGGAAGGTGGAGGGTTGGAGATGCTGAGTGAGCCTCATTCATTGTCAAGCCCAGGTCAGGACCCCGAGAGACACTTACTGACCCCATCAGGGCTGTTAGTTAGGTTAGTGGGGTCCCCTCCCCTCACTTCCCCATCCCTCTCCTCTCTGCTAGCTTCTAGCCGTCAGACCAGCACACTCAACTAGCATCACTGGCTAAAGGAGAAATATGGTGTAACACAAAGGAAATGGGAGAGTCCTTGTAATCTTCATCTCATACTTTCTTCCTTTCTCAAATCCACTCTTTCAACACTGAGAGGAGAGGATCGCTTGACTGTTTTCAAGCACACGCTGTCAACAATGTAAATGAAAATCTGGTAATTGATTAAAGTAGTGTAAAAACTGGAGTAGTGCCTTTAGGTAAAAACTTCACAAATCAGTGAGGCCAGTAGCAGAGGAATGCATTAAAAGCATCAGACATTAAAGCTGTACTTTATAGACTCTAAATATTTAAAAGGGGTACCGTCTTAGAGGAGGACTAATACCCAACATAGTGAATTACCTGCGGCAGCTCCCATTTCTTGGCAGTAATGAGCTTTGTGAACATTTCAGTGATAAGCACACTATAATTAGGCTTAGTCATAAGCATCCCCTGTAATTCTCTGATAAAAACCCAGCAGAACTGAGGTAAATGCTGGCCCCATCCGTCAGGCTTGCCTCATGTTCCAGGGAGGAACCCATGTCCCTATAAACAACACTCTTTGTCTGATCAGGTAGTTTACCTGTTTGGGTGGGGGGGGGGGGGGGGGTACCGTTCAGGCATCATAATGGTAATGGTCTTGTGATATTTTCTATGTGTGTGTGTCTGTGTGTGTGTGAGGCGTTATGAGACACGGCGCAGGCTTCCTGTGGGGGAGCAGATGTCGCAGGGCTCAGGCACAGCTGCAGCGGATGATAACCGCAGTGGCAGGGATATGTCGGCACGCTGGCTCCTCTCCCTGTGTCTTATCACCGCGCATACAGCACACAGCACACAGCACACCACAATGAGGAACTGCCACCCGCCAAAACACCAGCACACCCTCGCAGCCGGCCCTGAGAGAGGGGAGGGCAGGGAAAGAGAGAGGGGGGGGGGGGGGGGGGTAGAGGGAGCGAGAGAGGGAGGATGGAGGGGTAGACTGAATCTAGACAGAGACTTTGAGGGAAAAGGTGGAATGAAATCACAACGAAGCTTTGGATTATGCCTATCATAGGTTTCATGAACGCTCAGCTCTTCCTGATCCTCCATGGCTAGAGAAAGTCATACTGTATGCTTTATGTGCATGAGAGACATTTATGTATTTACAGTGCACACGCTCCAATGGCTACTCGTGTGTTGAGGACATCTGGCTCCAAGGTTGACATATATTCTACCCTACCTCTCTGTCTCCATCAACAACCTTATCATCCTCCATTACACAAGTGGATTGTATTACATATTGGTTATCTTAATCTCTTCACATAGATGGGTATAAAACAAGGATGATGGGGGATGGGTCTGTGACGAATATCATTGTGAAAAGAGAGAAATAGAGGGAAAGAGAGAATGTGAGAGAGAGAGAGAGAGAGAGAGAGAGAGAGAGAGAGAGAGAGAGGAGGGGAGAGAAGGGGGGGTGGTAGAGAGAGCAGTTATCCTCTCTATTTCCTCTATTTCCTCTGCACCAGCTTTGCGGTTTCTGTGAAGAGCAGATGTTCACTACTTGATACAGTGCACCATGCCCCTCTCCTCTCCCTATCTTCAGTCCCAGCACTACCAACTGTCTGCACACACACATTCTCCCTCTCTCTCTCTCTCTCTCTCTCTCTCTCTTGCATGCCAATGTGGACACAATTGCTTGCCTGAATACATGCGGATGTATTCAGGTGCAAACAGAAAACAAGGTAAATTGAGAACTTTCCACTGCTGCCCACTTGACTTTCTCTCCTGTTCCTGCATCCTGCTCTTTAGTAAACACTTCACTTTAACGAGGTGCTATTTCCTGGTCCTTTAGCAGGGCTGGTCACCAGCCACCACTGACCTCAGGGTCTCCTCTTTTCACACACACTGAGATAAGCATAGTACAGTGTGTGTGTGTGTGTGTGTGTGTGTGTGTGTGTGTGTGTGTGTGTGTGTGTGTGTGTGTGTGTGTGTGTGTGTGTGGGTGTGTCCTCAGGCCCTGCTATGAATTAAACATCATATAGGAGAATTACTGTTTAAAAAGAAGAGAGCGTTATTTTGAGTTCAAATTCCCATCATGCTTCGATGGCTTGAACGGCCACTTTACTGCACGATTGCAAATAGAATGTCAGAGGGTCTATGGATGCAATTTGTAAAACCAGCATCAAACGTGTGCTTGACTAGATGGAGCAATGATCCATTGCGCCATGCTACATTACAGCAGGGGAGCTCTCTCGTCCTGTGTTGTCTATTCTCAGGCATCGTCTGATGACTCTTAAGATGACTTTAAGACGCTCACGACGCTGATATAAAAGCCGTCGCATGACACGCAGCTTCCACGGTCATACCATCTCAAAATATCAACCTTCAATGTGAACATTTGTACTGCGAAAAGCTTTCGCTGCACCTGCAATTACATCTGATAAATATGTGCACGTGACCAATCAAATGGAATTTGATTTGATTTGACATTCCCATTGCCACACCAGTGCAATGGATTGCATCAGAAAGTGTGCTAACAAACACACAGTATAATCCTGAGCGTGTTACGTTTTTTCATTTAGAGGGAAAGAGACTATTTTGTTTTAACCGCTTCTCCCCAAAATAATTTACTTTTACATTGCTGCCTTTAATGGCAACTCAATAGCAGCGTCCACTGAATGTGGATCCAAGCAGCAGAGCACAATGGAGCTGCGTTCCTTTCAGACGAGAGGCACAGCGGCCCTTATCTCTTTTCAACACGCCAGCCAGCCTGTGACTGGAGCGAGGGGAAAGGATTTACAATGTGTGAGTGGATGAAATGCTCCAGTCCAGACCTCTGTGAGTTCTCTCCCTGTAGAGCCTCCGCTGTCCCGTGTGTCCCCGGTCTGTCACAGAGACCTTCATTACCATACCTACACAATGATCAGCCCCTCAATCTACCCCTGCGCATCTCAGACCAGTCCTCCACCACCATCAGATACAGGCAACGCAACGAGGTGGAGAGAACAAAAGATGGACAGGGAAGAAAGAAAGAGAGAAAGAGAGAGGAGACAAAGCCAGGTCATTTGTGTTCATTAATGCCATCAAAGGTAAGTCAGGGTCTGAAGACGAGTGTCAGGAAACGAGGGAGTTCAGTTCATTGCGAGCGATAAATATAGTTCCCACCTTGTGTTTCTGTTGTGGGGGTGTTATCAGACGCGCCACATGGAGGGTCATCCCATCCAACACATCACCCAACAAAAGACAAAATTAAGAAAAGAATGAGGGGCTGTCATTTGGGGAGCTGACAAGCCGTCTGCCCGTATTCCCAGAGGAGAATAGCATGCCGTCAATCATAATGCTATCATGGTGACAGGAATCCTTTTTGGTTTCACCCCATGCCCCACACACTGTCACTCACGGTCCCCCCTACTCACCCATCACCTCTCCAACATCCGGTACTATTTTTTCTAATTAAACAAAAAGACCTAGGTAAACATAAAGATATTCAATCTAAAACATACCTTTACGTTCAGTTGTACACACGCACGCACACACACACACACACACACACACACACACACACACACACACACACACACACACACACACACAGTGTGTGTGGCCCTCAGATGGACCTGCAGGGCCAGCACAGGCAAGGCTATAACTCCCCAGCAGGAGAGAGAGAGAGGGGCTATAAACACTCCATCAAGTCCTGGGGCGATCCACCATCCATCTCCTTGACAACCCAAATCCCAGGATGCCACATGGAACCCCTGATAGGACTCTGATGGGTTACTTGCATTGGGGAATGTGTGAGGGTGTGTACGCGTGTCTGGGTGTGTGTGTTTAATTCTCCCACCATTCTAAGCCCAATGCAGCAGTTATAGTGTTGGTGTCTGAATTATTAAAACAGCCAAGGTAAATATTGAGAAATTGGTTCTCTTCAGAAATGCATGGATTGGTGTATATACAACACACAACTAGCTCTCTCGCTCTTTCTCGAGAAATCCTAGATCTTTTAGTAGAGACCTGGCCTGAATATGTTTCCAAATCTGAGTGAGGCAGACAGAGCTGTAGGATCTCGGATTCATCTTAAGGCTGCTCACTGGATGGATCAGACTTTGATATGGTAGATAGAGAATCATAGCAGCTGTCATAAAGAGAAGAAAAAATGGATGGAAAGTACTGTACAATATACCTTATCAGTTCTCCCCCCAACTGAGAGCAATCATTTTAGGCCACAACACACTCACTCACTCCAGTCCCTTATGCTTGGTTATGATGGCGGATAGAGATCCCTGTTCCTACTGGTTTGCTTATGGGTCTGTGGCCATTCACTAATCATATCAATTATCATAAAGATTATCATTGTGATGGATTACCTCCAACTGTATAACCTGTTTGACATCTGAAATGGTCAGTAATACACAGGAACAACTCATCCCCTTTAGGCAGTTCCCCTTACCTGTATCTGAGAGGACACCTCACACTCCGGACACCTGACAGGCTGGTGAGACAGGACACACTGAATAGCAGCTGTCTCTGTGTACTCTTGACTGACTTTGTTAGTTCTGTAGACATAGTAGAGGTGAGGAGGAGAGTGTTTGTTTTGTCTTCAGTAGGCTACCCCTCTTCCTCCGTGTCTGCAACAAAGCGTAAAGGGCACACAGGTGTAGAATTCTCAGCTAGTGAAACCAGATGATCCTGGCAGATATGACGTCATCGTTTTAGCACAAAGTTGTTCAACTATGGCGCGCGGGGGTTCAACGCATCAATAAATGAGCACCATTTACTTTGAGAATTTTTCCCATTTCCGGCGTCTGGGAGCTACAATTGGGATAGGCCACTGTGCTAATGCAAATAGGCCCACACGGTAGGTAAACGCAAAGCCATCATATGTATGCAGATAGGCCTACCGCCTATGCCGTCACAAAAAATACAGCATGAACTCAAATACACACACACTATGAGGATGTCGGATGGAATGACCGTTTGCCTGCAGATCCAACCTCTGACTATATTATTTTTACAGACACCTTTCAGCCAAACGCACCTTTTGTGATAGCTACTGCACACTGTTATTTTTTTATTATTTTTTTTTATCTATTTAGTTGTCTATCACTTGCATTCTTTGGTGAAAATTAATAAATGCTGCCTTGACCATGGGCGAAAGTGTCGGGGGAACAAGATCAGGCCTCCCTAGGCTAAAGCAGAAATCTTGTATTTATTTTTCTACCATTGTCTATTGAGAAGTTAGAGGAAAATGTCCACTGATTGTCAAGCGTCTGAACGAGCAGTTAATTGTGAGGCCATTGGTAGAAATTATGAGATGATGTTGATGGCATTGCATGGGGAGATTGCCTAGGCGACGAGTGAGGTGGTTTTGGAGCTGGCGTGTGATGATGTGAGGAAACAGCGGCCCCCTTGGGTAGACATGGGGTAAATGATTCTCTATGGGGAAAATGTCAAGACAATATAGAATGCATACCTGGTATTATCGCCTACTGTAGGCGCCCGTATTTACACTTTATCAAACCCCTCTGACCATTTGATATCGGCTATATCTCCTAAACTAAAGTATGGAATTAGGCTAACTTAACACTAGGCTACAACTATTCGTTGTTTCTTTGCACATAAAATAGGCCTATGACAGTGAAGAGTTAATAAATCCAATCGGGCTGAAGTAAAAACCTCATACATTGTATTTCTAGAATTTACAAAAGAACATGATGTAAACGTCTCCACTTGTTTCGCGTATAAATCAATAGCCTATATGTGTATGTGTGTGTGCATGAGGTCATAGTTCCATGAGTTTCAACATGCGGGGGAAAAAAAGACAATATGGAGATAAGACGCGTGCTGTCAATTGTCAATGCTATTGCAGAAACGAGCAGAAAGGTGGCTGTCAACTCGTAGGTCTGAAGAGAGAGAAAGAGAGGGAGAGAGAGAGCGAGAGAGAGAGGTTAGGAGCTCCGTACGCATCCTGCTCCAGATGGTGATTTAAACGCAGACAGAAGGCTACAGAGGGATAGAGAGAATCACAAGACTGCACACTAGACCCGCGAGCTCAAAATAATCGAAAACTACCTAATGAACCAAAACACGAAATGAGCGACAACAAAGACAACCATTTAGGCGCTCGAAATATGATGAAAGATTTTTACTGACTGGAGTTGACAACAGCATCTCAAGCCATTTGTTTCAGTGGAATGAGCGGTCCTCGATGCCTGAACAGTTGGATCGGTTGGCAATGACGGTCTGAGAAGCGTGGTGTCTGCTGAGCAAAATCGAGTGATTCTTTCGGCTTTGACATGATCAAACAACGGGAGACTCATTTTACGGATATATAAAGACTTGATATTGTAAAGTCATTTGGACGACTGTGTGCCAAACAACGGTTTCAAAGTCGTCTACCGAGGAGTAGCATTTGGAACAAGAGGATCCATGCCCAAATGAATTTCATATTTTTACATTGGATGTAGCCTACGGCGCGCATCGGACAAGGATTTGTGAAGTAGTCTATTTTCTCTGACAATTTTAAGATTACACAAAATATGTATATTTTGTATCAGTTTGCCGACGGTGAGCACAAATGTTAATACATAGCTGAATCAACTATCACTGTGGTTTCTTTACTGTATTAGCCTATCCTTGCTAACAGAAAATGAGATCTGAAGCAGCTTACATTTAGATAACGAAGAGAAGTTGTGATTCCCCCCCCCCTCAAAATCCAGATAAACTGTTGGTTTTTACCATCGAAAACGGACAGTAAACCAAAGACTTCTATGTAACTAAAGGATCACAAAGCTCTGTCTAGCTTTGCGATATAGTTTTCAATTTATATCTAAGAAGTGAATTACCTCATTTATTGAACCGAAAAGTCAACAACACCGCTTTGAATCCAAAGGAAACACATATTTTTTTTTTGTTTGACTGTAAAAGTGTCGAATTGGTCATTTTTTTTTCTCTCTCTCAATATCTTTCATTATCAAAGAGAAGGAATAACACCTTTATGAATTGTGTTCAATATCTCCGAAGGCTTTATCCTTTCTTCCAAATAATGAGGATCGGGGCGTTATAATCGTCATTATTTGGTCTGGATTATCTTCGCTGCAATTACCTCAGCCTGAACCCGACCTTCACAAAGTAAGTCACACTATTAGGCTTCATGTTTGTTGCAAATTATACATTCTAATTGTGTGCTTGTTTGATGCGAGAGATACGTTTGGACACGGTTGCTTCTGGCATGAAGCACGAAGCACATATTGCATATTATTTTGTAGCCTATTTTGTACTCTGTGATTTTTACACTTATTTTCTGAACTATAGCCTCGGCTAGATGGTGAGGTTGGGTGATAATCACTATTTAGCTAGGTAGCATAGCATAGTAAAGACGTGATTTTACATGTCCCTGATGTTAACATAGCTGCATAAATTATTATGCAGATCTTTAATTATAACCAATACTATTCCTATATTATGTTAAATAACATGTAAAAAAGTTCGATTTTCAAGGGCAATAATGCAATTCCCTTATCGATTAGAAATAATGTGTTATTATACCGTTTTTCTTGACTTTTTTTTAAAAATAAAGCTGTTGACTCCTACTTTCGTTGTTCAGGTTTTCCGCATTGTCAGCTATTTTTACAGGAACTTTCATTCATGTTATTAAACTGTAAACATTAGTGTTCAGTATAGTTTCAGTGCTTTCCCATTGATGGCGTTGAATCCAAATGTTTCCATTTGAATGGTTTTATTTTGACACTGCAGTCGATGTGGCCTGTTGGATGATGGTTCTCTTATTTGGAAAAACATTTTTTTTTAATTATAGGCTAAAACAATTGTGCTGAAGTAGAATTTGTGATGAAGAGGCAACAACGTATCAGCCAACTTGAACGCATTGTAGCTTCAATAAGCCATATCAGACACTTGATAATACAACTTTTCATATGTCTATAATATTAGTGGTAGACTAGTATCAATAACTAGTAGGCATATTTCATCGCAAACAACAGAGAAGTTAAAACGTGTAGACGTCGATATAAATACAGGCTATGTATTTTAGCACATTTCCTAGCAATGTTTGTTTATAGCAAATGTTGGGCCATAAGGCGTCTGCCTTTCTCTGGATACAGGTGGTCTGTAGATAAATTCGTTCTCCCAGATATAGTAGGCCTACATTAATTAAACTAACGGCACACGATGTGGTGTTTCTGCTGGTGCATATGAGAGCGCGCGAAGCTCCTTGTGTGATGGAACACGGAGGCGTAAATATACAGTTGTTGGGTCGGGTTGTGGTTTTTAGGGCTTTGTACTCTAGCATCTCTTGTGTCTTCTTCCTGTGGTGGTGGTACCTGTACCTCACCACAACTCCCACACCAAAGTACCGACTGAAAGTAGTAATGCGTTTGGATCGTAGGCGTCAGCCTTGGTTTTCTTTTGATATCTTGTGGGTGCCTTCCTTGAGTGATACGTGATTGAAGGAAGGAACGATGCATGTTCAAAGTATTCGGACCAGGCCCTGCCCTGTTGTCATAAATCAGTGGAAGGGGCAGTAAATAACCTAAATCTCATGGTCTGTGATATATTATTTTATTTTATATATTTATACTATATTATCATGTGTTACAGAGGCATGGTGGATTATGTATTGCACACAAACTGAATGGGCCAAACCGTTTCTAGAAGCCTAGGCTAACATGTGAACATAACCTGGAATAACCTGATCATATCCCATGGTGTGAAATTCTGGAATAGGTGGCCTAGAATTGAAAGGCCTCTCTCACCTCTCTTTTCCCCTTCAGCCGCACGTGAACCCCCCTTAAGCACATGCACTTACGCCGATCTCCTGGGTGTGATGATCAGACTCCACAGTGGGTCAATTGCCAGATATTCAATTCACAAAAACGCCGCCTCTCAGTTTTAAGGCCAGAAAATGCAATATGGAGCTGGTGTCTGTGCCAGCCAGGATAATGAGTGAGCAGAACTGTATTGGGCATCAGAGAGTAGAAGAAGAGCACATCGATGAGACTGCCTATTGGTATTGATGCCAGACAGACAAAGTAACAACATTTCTCTAGCCTAGTGAAAGAGAAAATTAATTGGGCTGGAAACAATATTATTTAATGAAACATCTCAAACTAAATGCAATTAGAAGACATTCTAAACTAGATATACACTGAGTATACCAAACATTAGGAACACCTTCCTAATATTCCAGTTGCACCCAACCCCATTTTGCCCTCAGAACAGCCTCAATTTGTCAACACATGGACTCTACAGGGTGTCGAAAGCGTTCCACAGGGATGCTGGCCTATGTTGACTGCAATGCTTCCCACGGTTGTGTCAAGTTGGCTGGATGTCCTTTGGGTGGTGGACCATTCTTGATACACACAGGAAACTGTTGGTGGGTGAAAAACCCAGCAGCGTTGCAGTTCTTGACACAAGCGGTGCGGCTTGGCACCTACTCACATACCCCGTTCAAAGGCTCTTAAATCCTTTGCCTATTCGCCGATTCAATTGAGACATACACAATCCACGTCTCAATTGTCTCCCCCCGTTCATCTACACTGATTGAAGTGGATCGAACAGATGACATCAATAAAGGAAAGCTTTCACCTGGATTCACCTGGTCAGTCTATGCCATGGAAAGAGCAGGTGTTCTTAATGTTTTGTATACTCAGTGTATAAAAGATGAATAAATATAACTTAAAGAAAGATTACTCTGTGTAGATGACTCATCTTGGCCAAAAAGTCACTCACTTGAGCCTGCACGAACTCTGATATCCATCAGTGGATTCTTCTTTGTAAAAACAGAGGACATTTTCTCTGACATCACACGAATTGACTATTTAATTGGCCCTGGCGGTAAAGATCAGCTGAATAATTGAACAGCTGATAATAGACAGACAATAGATGGAGAGATCCAAAGGTGAAACCACACTACAGCCGTTCAGCATTACCGCACATTACCACCAAACATCCCCACCGCCCGCCACTCTTCTCCAAAGGCAGATGTCCCCACTTCATCATTAAGTGCCTCTCTTAAAGAAAACCATTCATTACCCCACTGGAGTTTATTCCGTCTCTGCTACTATCACACTCATATGGATGTCTCCCTCCCGTTTAATGGGCAGACGGAAAAATACCACAGGAGAAAAAAAAAAGTTTTTTAAAAGAGATACGTGCTCTTGTGCCAAAGCCACATGCCAATAGAGAGATGTTGTAGTGCAGTGATGGAGTCTCACCGGCCTCCTCTGGACAGAAACAGAGAGGCAGACCATGCAGTGATGGAGTCTCACCGGCCTCCTCTGGACAGAAGCAGAGAGGCAGACCATGCAGTGATGGAGTCTCACCGGCCTCATCTGGACAGAAGCAGAGAGGCAGACCATGCAGTGATGGAGTCTCACCGGCCTCCTCTGGACAGAAACAGAGAGGCAGACCATGCAGTGATGGAGTCTCACCGGCCTCCTCTGGACAGAAGCAGAGAGGCAGACCATGCAGTGATGGAGTCTCACCGGCCTCCTCTGGACAGAAGCAGAGAGGCAGACCATGCAGTGATGGAGTCTCACCGGCCTCCTCTGGACAGAAGCAGAGAGGCAGACCATGCAGTGATGGAGTCTCACCGGCCTCCTCTGGACAGAAGCAGAGAGGCAGACCATGCAGTGATGGAGTCTCACCGGCCTCCTCTGGACAGAAGCAGAGAGGCAGACCATGCAGTGATGGAGTCTCACCGGCCTCCTCTGGACAGAAGCAGAGAGGCAGACCATGCAGTGATGGAGTCTCACCGGCCTCCTCTGGACAGAAGCAGAGAGGCAGACCATGCAGTGATGGAGTCTCACCGGCCTCCTCTGGACAGAAGCAGAGAGGCAGACCATGCAGTGATGGAGTCTCACCGGCCTCCTCTGGACAGAAGCAAAGAGGCAGACCATGCAGTGCGTAGCTCGCAGGCTGCTGCCTGACAAACACCAGTCCTCATAGACCCTAAGAGCCCCACTTTGAGGCATCATAACTCTCCCCACAGTGGTAACAGAAACATACTGAAGCTATGACCAGGGGGTTATATAATATTATAAACCGGGTGGTTCAAGCCCTGAATGCTGATTGGCTGAAAGCTGTGGTATATCAGACCGTATACCACAGGTATGACAAAACATTTACTTTTACTGTTCTAATTATGCTGGTAACCAGTTTATAATAG
>NC_143027.1:62465000-62485000 GCF_057628025.1 Oncorhynchus mykiss | reverse complement strand
AAGGAGAGGGAGGGAGGGAGGGAGGAGAAGGAGAGAGGGAGGGAGGAGAAGGAGAGGGAGGGAGGGAGCAAAATGAGAGAGGGAGGGAAGAGAAGGAGAGAGGAAGGGAGGAGAAGGAGAGAGGGAGGGAGGAGAAAGAGAGAGGAAGGGAGGAGAAGGAGAGGGAGGGAGGGAGGGAGCAAAATGAGAGAGGGAGGGAAGAGAAGGAGAGAGGGAGGGAAGAGATTGAGAGAGAGAGGGGAGGGAGGGAGGGGGGAGAAGGAGACAGGGAGGGATGGGGGGGAGAAGGAGACAGGGAGGAATGGGGGGAGAGGAGAAGGGAGAAGGGAGGGAGGGAGGAATGGAGGGGGGGAGAGGAGGGAGGGAGGGATAGGGCGGAGGAAGGAGGCAGGGAGGAGGGAGGGAGGAGGGAGGGAGGGGGGGGGGACAGGGAGGGAGGCAGGGAGGGGGGGGAGAAGGAGACAGGGAGAGGGGAGGGAGGCAGGGAGGGAGGGGGGGGGAGAAGGAGACAGGAGGGGAAGGCAGGGAGGGAGGGGGGGAGAGAAGGAGACAGGGAGGGAGGCAGGGAGGGAGGGGGGGGAGAAGGAGGACAGGAGGGGGGAGACGGAGAACGGGGGGACAGGGAGGGAGGGAGAAGAAACAGAGCTGGAACATCTGGATTTTATTAGCAGCCATTGGGAAAATGTGAAAAGGACGTTTTTTCCCTGTGAGTAGCGATATGCTGCATGTAACCACTTCACTGCCGAGGGACGTCCTCCCTGAAGAGAACAGATGGCCGCTAGACTTCAATACAATTATATCAATAACAGTCATCACTGCCGTCAGCGCCACATGACAAGCACACAAAAGTGCGGAGAGGCAGGGAACCGAAACTTGTCTCACAAGTGCTGTTGTGTTGGGTGGGAAGGAAGCCGACTCTGAAACGCAGGTCCCTCGTCAGGACGTTTTCATCACCGTCATCCTGAAGTCGCATTCACAGTTCAAATCAAGAGCTGGCTTTTCCACCAGACCGCCAATAACATCACATTACCCAGAAACAGCAAACAGAGGGGGAATGGAGAGAGGTGGAGGAATAAACAGTAATGTAGTCAGTAAATGAATAAACACAAAGACCGAAGGGAATACACACTGGTGCACTGAACAATTCAGAGACTGGGAGTCCTATTTAAACATAAACAGAGAAGTAGAGAGTAGAGAGTAGAGAGTAGGGAGTAGGGAGTAGAGAGTAGAGAGTAGGGAGTAGGGAGTAGAGAGTAGAGAGGAGGAGTAGAGAGTAGGGAGTAGAGAGTAGGGAGTAGAGAGGAGGGAGTAGAGAGTTGGGAGTAGGGAGTAGAGAGGAGGGAGTAGAGAGTAGAGAGGAGGGAGTAGAGAGTAGGGAGTAGAGAGGAGGGAGTAGAGAGTAGGGAGTAGAGAGGAGGGAGTAGAGAGTAGGGAGTAGAGAGGATGGAGTAGAGAGTAGGGAGTAGAGAGTAGGGAGTAGAGAGTTGGGAGTAGGGAGTAAGAGAGTAGGGAGGAGGGAGTAGAGAGTTGGGAGTAGGGAGTAGAGAGGAGGGAGTAGAGAGTAGAGAGGAGGGAGTAGAGAGTAGGGAGTAGAGAGGATGGAGTAGAGAGTAGGGAGTAGAGAGGAGGGAGTAGAGAGTAGGGAGTAGAGAGGAGGGAGTAGAGAGTAGAGAGTAGGGAGTAGAGAGGAGGGAGTAGAGAGGAGGGAGTAGAGAGGAGGGAGTAGAGATGAGGGAGTAGAGAGGAGGGAGTAGAGAGTAGGGAGTAGAGAGGATGGAGTAGAGAGTAGGGAGTAGAGAGTAGAGAGTAGGGAGTAGAGAGGAGGGAGTAGAGAGTTGGGAGTAGAGAGTAGGGAGTAGAGAGTAGGGAGTAGAGAGTAGAGAGGAGGGAGTAGAGAGTAGGGAGTAGAGAGTAGGGAGTAGGGAGTAGAGAGTAGAGAGGAGGGAGTAGAGAGTAGGGAGTAGAGAGTAGGGAGTAGAGAGGAGGGAGAGAGAGTAGGGAGTATAGAGTAGAGAGTAGGGAGTAGAGAGTAGGGAGTAGAGAGGAGGGAGTAGAGAGTAGGGAGTAGAGAGGAGGGAGTAGAGAGGGATGAGTAGGGAGTAGAGAGTAGGGAGTAGAGAGTAGGGAGTAGAGAGTAGAGAGGAGGGAGTAGAGAGTAGGGAGTAGAGAGTAGGGAGTAGAGAGGAGGGAGTAGAGAGTAGGGAGTATAGAGTAGAGAGTAGGGAAGTAGAGAGTAGGGAGTAGAGAGTAGGGAGTAGAGAGTAGTAGAGAGTAGGGAGTAGAGAGTAGGTAGAGAGTAGAGGTAGAGAGTAGGGAGTAGAGAGTAGGGAGTAGAGAGTAGGGAGGAGAGAGTAGGGAGTAGAGAGTAGGGAGGAGATAGTAGGGAGTAGAGAGTAGGGAGTAGAGAGTAGGGAGGAGATAGTAGGGAGTAGAGAGTAGGGAGTAGGGAGTAGAGAGTAGGGAGTAGAGAGTAGAGAGTAGCAGTATTGGTTCCTTGTTTTCCATGTTGTTCTACCTTTCTCCCAGGCCATGCCTCATGTCTCAGACATCTGAGTACTGTATCCGCTGTCTCTGACTGGTGCAGACGAGGAGAGAGCGGATCTCTCCTGTGTATTAGACCGTTTTACACTGACCCTGTCCTGGTCTGTCCTGGTCAGCTCATGTCCTCTGCCCAGTAACTCAGTGGTAACTAGGTCAGCCCAGGAACCAGTGTGTCTGGCCTCATCCCTCTCTCCTCTCTTCCTCCTCGTATGAGTGAATGGAGTGTCTGAGGACCTCCCTCCTCCTCCTCCTCCTCCACACAGCTGGGGTCTCAGCCATTACACACCACATGGGTCACCACTGCACTGCCGCCACACCCTAAATGGTTTTAACATATATTCTGTGAGTTATTACTGTATGCGCTGTGAGGCTCCTGCCGTCGCTCAGTCTAACTTTTCCTATGTTGTCTATCTTTCATTCCACACACACACACACACACACACACACACACACACACACACACACACACACACACACAGACAGACACGTTCACACACACACACACACACACACACACACACACACAGACAGACACGTTCACACACATGCATTTTCTCCCTGGGCCTTTCAGTTCTCGATTTTTAAACAGACATTTATTCCCCACTGAATGTTTGTTTTTACTAAACATATTTGTTCAGCCCAGTCTGTGTAGCATCGCAGTGATTCTAAAGTAACAGGGTAACGTTTGTATTTGTTTCTGCTTGTTCCGTGCTTGTACATTTCTGTGGATGGGGCTGGGGGTGTTCTCTCTCCAAGGCTCTCTCCCACCATGTCATTAGTGAACCTAAAGCCTCTGAACTCTAAATCAGCTCAAGATGATCCCAAGTCTGGTTTCTAACACACACACACACACACACACACAGAGAGAGAGAGACAGAGAGACAGAGAGAGAGAGACAGACACAGAGAGAGAGACAGACGCAGGCACAGACACAGAGAGAGAGAGAGCGAGAGAGAGAGAGAGAGAGGAGAGAGAGAGAGAGACAGATTGGTGGCTGGGCTGTCTGCCATTCAGACAGGTTGACTGAGTTCTCCCAGCCAGTAGGACATTTACATCATCATCACAGCCAGGCTCCTCCATCCAGCATGTCTGATCTCTATCTAACCCACTATCCCTCTGCTCCAACATCTCCCTCCCGTCAGACCTAGTCTATTCTTTATGGTGCCTCCACCCACTCCCATGCTAAGGGGGCTATGCAGGCCCAGGGTCTCTGTCAATCCCTGGGTCAGGAGAGGGGCGATGGGGATAGGGAGTCTGGAGGGGGGGCTAGGGAGAGGGGTGCGGGGGTTCCTGGGTGCGGCGTCCTGGGGCCGAGGCGCAGGGCTCTAATCCCCATGTTTTGATGTGAGGCCTGTGTTTGTGTGGACTACTCAGCGGCCTGATGGGGAGCAGATGTGGGAAGGGAGGCGGGCGGGCACCGAGCCAGAGCAGCTGGGAGAAATTAAAAACAACAGCATTCCTGGAGACTGGGGGAATTACAGAGGAAGGGAGAGCGCGAGAGGGAGAGATTTCGGGGTATGTGTCACAGAGAGGAGCCCATTTGGAGAGAGGGAGAGCGACAGAGGAGCAAGAGAAGATCACCTCAGAGTCTGTCCGTGTCTAAGGCACAGTTACAGTAGCTCTGTTCTAATGGTGAAGGATAGGCCATGTGAATACAGAGACACTACCAGCATCCAACCAGGCTCTTCATGGCCTGTCATGACGTGATGGTTTCTTGTGTGGTTTTAGGGAAAGCACATGTCCTGGAAATCTATCAAGAGACCCAGAAATAGCTCCAGAATGACAAACTGGAGTGTGATCTCGTACTGAATCGTTTTTCATCTCGTTTGTAGCACACTAGGAGAGGGCTGAACTGAAACCATTTTTAGAACACCGAATGCTGACTGACCGTTCCTTCCCTGAAAGCCATTTTTAGGCGTGATTATGAGAAACATACAGCTGTGTACAGGAGAGACTGACAACAGTATCATTATCAAAAGCTTTTGACTGCACACTGTGTGCTGCAGCTAAAGCCAGAGATGGCGCCGGGCTCCCAAATCCTCAGGGAGTCTATGAAGCAGCATTGTATCCTGGGTAAAAAATCTATTTTCTGTATTGATTACCGTGTAGATCCACTTGGAGTGGGAGATAAAAGGGCTGCGTGGAAGGAAGAAGAGGAAGGATCAGAACGTCCTGTACCACTCCCCTGAACAGGATCCACTGTGGTGCTCCGGTGCCATGGTTCCTTAATTAGACAGGAAGGAAAACACCAGCGAAGGCAACAGGACACACGCTGTGGTCAAGTCTGTTGAGGTGTGGACCCTCAACTCTGTTTCTCTTTGTCTTTACTAGTCTCTCCATCTCACTCTGTCTTTCCCTCTCTGTTTCTCACCTTGGGGCGAGTCTTCCTGTCCTTCAGCACGATGGGAGCACAGAGGGCCACAGATGGGGGGGGGGGGGGGGGCAGACTGTTTCCTTCTTTTTTTTTACCCCAATTTCGTGGTATCCAATTGTTAGTAGCTACTATCTTGTCTCATCGCTACAACTCCCGGACGAGTCATGCGTCCTCCGATACACAACCCAACCACACTGCTTCTTAACACAGCGCGCATCCAACCCGGAAGCCGGCCGCAACCAATGTGTCGGAGGAAACACTGTGCACCTGGCGACCTGGTTAGCGTGCACTGCACCCGGCCCGCCACAGGAGTCGCTAGTGCGCGATGAGAAAAGGATATCCTACCGGCCAAACCCTCCCTAACCCCGACGACGCTAGGCCAATTGTACATCGCCCCACGGACCTCCCAGTCACGGCCGGCTGCGACAGAGCCTGGGAGCGAACCCAGAGTTTCTGGTGGAACAGCTGGCGCTGCGATGCAGTGCCCTAGACCACTGCGCCACCCGGGAGGCCAGAGAAGACTTTCTAATGTATTAAAAGTGAAATCCAGAGTGTGCGTGTGTGTGTGTGTGTGTGTGTGTGTGTGTGTGTGTGTGTGTGTATGTGCGTCCTTTAGCTGGTCAGATTAAACAGCTGAGAGTAATCTCACGGTAGTTGCAGACAGGCCAGGAGGACAGGACTCCTCCCTCTCTCCTCCCCTCGCCCCAGAAGTCTCGGCCCTTCCAGCCAGGTCGTGGTCACTCCCAGAACCCCCCGGGAGCCATAGCAGCATTTGCCATGTGGAGGAACTCTCCTTAAGGATTCAATTAAGATCCCTGATTAAGGCATGCTTTCTGTCAAAAGAGGTCCACTGTGTCAATCAAATCACAGACAGAGGGTGGGTCAAGATTGTACAGTCGTGATGGAAATAGAGTGCGTGTACATTATGGGATTCAAGTGAAATGACCAATCAGTGATCGTCATGCAGTATAAACCGGCAAGCATTTTTTAAAGGAAAAAAGTGACAAGAACCCAGGCAGAGAGTTTTGTGTGCGGTCCTCTTGAGTTGCTTTGTTGTTGTTGAAGTCAGTCAGTAGAGCTACAATAGCTCCTAAACAGGAATACTGTTTGTTGAGTGTGGTGACAGATGGACGAGCGCTGCCTTCCTCCTCCTCCTCCTCCTCCTCCTCCTCCTCCTCCTCCTCCTCCTCCTTCTCCTCTGACAGACAGACAGACAGACAGGAGGGGAGGGCCAGGCAGGGTACCTGTCTACATTTGTCCCTGGCAGGGAGCAGGGACATTGCAGCCACACAGGCAGAAGCCACCAGCTCAGCAGGGCTCCAACTCTAACACTTTGTTGTGTTTAGGGGATCGGAGCGGTGGCCTGGCGAGCGTCCCTTGTGTTTGCGGGGACCACAGTCACATTGTCAACGGCCATTGGAGCTTCTCGAATCTAGAATAACACTCTTGAAAATCAGCCTACATGCGAATATGGAAATAGGCCAGAGAAGAGTTTAAGAGAATGCCAACTGTGGAAGGAATACTGTGGAAGGAATACTGTGGGAGGAATACTGTGGAAGGAATACTGTGGGAGGAATACTGTGGAAGGAACACTGTGGAAGGAATAGTGGAAGGAATACTGTGGGAGGAATACTGTGGAAGGAATACTGTGGGAGGAATACTGTGGGAGGAATACTGTGGAAGGAATACTGTGGAAGGAATACTGTGGGAGGAATACTGTGGGAGGAATACTGTGGAAGGTTTCCATTCATAAACCATTGCTCTGGAACACACAGTGTGCCCTGCATGGTTTTGTCATATCAGCATACTACTAGGGCCAAAAGTAGAGCACTTTGTTTATGCCAAAGAGCCCAAATTAAACACAATATTATGATACATTTATTTATGCCACTCAGAATCATTCTCTTAGTTTACATATAGCACATTGGTTAACTACTGTCTTTTGGGATTACATATGCAATGGCTACTGCAAAATAGTCTTCAAAAAGCAAACAGGAAGGGCCTAATTAAACTGAATGTCTGTGATTTGGCATTTCAGTTTGAGACCAAAGGTGAATCCGAGTGTCTGCTGTGTTCTTTAGTGGCCCAGGGTCTGGTTGCGCTGTTTGAAACTCAAGCCCTGGTACAGTTGTGAGTCTGTGGTGTGAAACACAAAGTTCAGCCAGACTGGTGGGTGGAGGGAGGGAGGGCCTGTAGCCAGCAGCAGAAGATCTGAGTTTAGTAGTCTGAGAAAGAGCAGTAAGGAGATGTGCCTGTCCGTCCTGGCTGTCCGTCCTGGCTGTCCGTCCTGGCTGTCCGTCCTGGCTGTCTGTCCTGGCTGTCCGTCCTGGCTGTCCGTCCTGGCTGTCCGTCCTGGCTGTCCGTCCTGGCTGTCCGTCCTGGCTGTCCGTCCTGGCTGTCCGTCCTGGCTGTCTGTCCTGGCTGTCCGTCCTGGCTGCAGAGGTGACTTCTCCCTGCCTCCCCAGAAACACTTTAACCCTGAGGACTGCGGCACCCTCCTGCACCCCCCCGCTACCATCCTGCAGCTGCTCTCCCTGGAGGTCAAGACCTAATTATCCTCCTGTTGCTCGTTTGGCAGTCACCCGATGTGTTTGGTTATTTTTGCACTTGACAGTGGTGGGCGGCAGCGGCTGCAGCTTAGCGGGTGGGGTGGGTTGGGGTGGGGGTCTGTTCCAAACATGGCCAGGAGTACTAGAGCTACATGCTAGTGGGGTGCCTGTAGGTCTATGAGGCGAGCTGCTCCCTGCGTGCTCGACATGATCCTGCTGTCCGAGTGGAGTTAACAGTGGAGTGAACCCTAAGACAGCTGATAGAGAACGCCTGGCTTGAAACCTTCCTCCTCAGCACATGCCTCTGTACTGGTCTAATGCAGAGACTGGGTTCAGGGCTTGCAGGGTATATACACGTATATAAGAGCGGTGGGTACGCGCACACGGTCTCACAGACTGTAAAGCTATCTTCTCCGTGGCTGTGAAAGCCATCACACTCGGCAGCTCATGTTTTTGTAGCAGAAGGATCTCATTCCACCCACATCCCTCTGACGGCTGCTGCTTCCTGTTACACTCAGTGTTTACCATGGAGCATTTAACACTGAATACTCCGACACTGAGTCAGGGCTGATCATGCTCACTGGATAATGTGTATGCATGACCCCTGCAAAATATATTAGAAAGATTATTACATTTTATCCATATTATTTCACAGAACAAACATTATTTTGAATGAAAAAGTATGTGATTATGTGTAAATGGTGTATTTGAGATTGCAATCAATAGACCTTTTAATACATCAAAAAGATAACTGACATTTTCAGCCTTCTCTCTGCAGCTTTGAAACTACAAGAGTTGTTGTGGTCGTAGTTGGAGGCAGAAAGAGTGCCAGTGTGGGGACTGGGCAGTGACAAGCCAGTGTGGGGACTGGGCAGTGACAAGCGAGTGTGGGGACTGGGCAGTGACAAGCCAGTGTGGGGACTGGGCAGTGACGAGCCAGTGTGGGGACTGGGCAGTGACGAGCCAGTGTGGGGACTGGGCAGTGACGAGCCAGTGTGGGGACTGGGCAGTGACGAGCCAGTGTGGGGACTGGGCAGTGACGAGCCAGTGTGGGGACTGGGCAGTGACGAGCCAGTGTGGGGACTGGGCAGTGACAAGCCAGTGTGGGGACTGGGCAGTGACAAGCCAGTGTGGGGACTGGGCAGTGACGAGCCAGTGTGGGGACTGGGCAGTGACGAGCCAGTGTGGGGACTGGCCAGTGACAAGCCAGTGTGGGAACTGGGCAGTGACAAGCCAGTGTGGGGACTGGGCAGTGACGAGCCAGTGTGGGGACTGGGCAGTGACAAGCCAGTGTGGGGACTGGGCAGTGATGAGCCAGTGTGGGGACTGGGCAGTGACGAGCCAGTGTGAGGACTGGGCAGTGACAAGCCAGTGTGGGGACTGGGCAGTGACGAGCCAGTGTGGGGACTGGGCAGTGATGAGCCAGTGTGGGGACTGGGTAGTGACAAGCCAGTGTGGGGACTGGGCAGTGACGAGCCAGTGTGGGGACTGGGCAGTGACAAGCCAGTGTGGGGACTGGGCAGTGACAAGCGAGTGTGGGGACTGGGCAGTGACAAGCCAATGTGGGGACTGGGCAGTGATGAGCCAGTGTGGGGACTGGGCAGTGACGAGCCAGTGTGGGGACTGGGCAGTGACGAGCCAGTGTGGGGACTGGGCAGTGACGAGCCAGTGTGGGGACTGGGCAGTGACAAGCCAGTGTGGGGACTGGGCAGTGACAAGCGAGTGTGGGGACTGGGCAGTGACAAGCGAGTGTGGGGACTGGGCAGTGACAAGCCAATGTGGGGACTGGGCAGTGACAAGCCAGTGTGGGGACTGGGCAGTGATGAGCCAGTGTGGGGACTGGGCAGTGACGAGCCAGTGTGGGGACTGGGCAGTGACAAGCCAGTGTGGGGACTGGGCAGTGACGAGCCAGTGTGGGGACTGGGCAGTGACAAGCCAGTGTGGGGACTGGGCAGTGACAAGCGAGTGTGGGGACTGGGCAGTGACAAGCCAATGTGGGGACTGGGCAGTGACAAGCCAGTGTGGGGACTGGGCAGTGATGAGCCAGTGTGGGGACTGGGCAGTGACAAGCGAGTGTGGGGACTGGGCAGTGACAGTGTGGGGACTGGGCAGTGACGAGCCAGTGTGGGGACTGGGCAGTGACAAGCTCGTGTGTCCCTGTGTATGTGGGAGGCGGCAGAGCACGGCAGGGGAATAGCAGCCCTTGTCCTATCTCCTGGAAAAGGCGATGCCACCTGACCGCTCCAGGCCATCCCGTCCCACCTGTCCCAAACCGGAGCAGCCCTACCTTGCCTTGTTTGGTCCCTGCTGTGGGCCTCGTTTCAGTCTCGTAGAAGTGTCTCTGTGATGGACAGCGGCAGATCCAGCTGCACTTGTCACTGACTGTCAAGCGCCTGTCCATATGGAGGACGAGAGGGGACAGGCGGGGAGTGTCAGTGGGACTGGGGCGGAGGGGTGGGGAGGGGGAGTGGCGGGGGGTCCCGTCAGCAGCAGCTGAGGGGACCAGCAGGTGTTACTTTATCCAAGAGCTGTAATGTTTTGCGTGTCGTTCCATGCCCCCATCTCTCTATCGCTGTCTCTCTACTGTAGTACGACATCGTTCACAGAGGCTACGGCCCAAACACTTAAAAGACACACCATCGTCCACTTACCCTCGCCTTATGCCCTTGGGGGAATCCCCGTCGCCATCTTGGAGGGTGGTCCAAATGATTAGCCAAGCAAGGGAGGTTTGCAACGTAAACCCTCGTTTTCAGTCAGCTTTGCGAGTGTACAATTATCCGGGGCCTGAAACTCCCCACAATTCAATTCGCGACGGTTGTACATCCGCTAAGAAAAGTCTGTGAAAACTTAACTTAAAAACAACATCAACGGACAAGTCAACATACAAGTGTAAGTAAAAACCAATGCAAATAGGTTAGAAATGTTGCTACCTCGTAAAAAGTAAATCTGTTTTTGTTTGGGTATCTTTTGGAAATTGTAGAATAAAAGATTTTCCTTCAGAAGTTCCAGCTAGGCAGGCTAACGTTTGTTAGATAATTAATTGGCTAGCTATCATACAGTAGGCTTATATTAATAATGATATATTTAATATAAGTAGACATGCACTCATAATTGAATGTAGTGCATATAAAGGAACCACAAGCCATCGGTGGCTGAAAGCACAATCATCGCGGGATGAACGAGTGACGAATTTCTGGCCAAGGGTGGTCCATTTAAAAATCAATCCTTCCTCCCTCGCCCCTTGCCCTGCAAGTGTATACTCGCCAGACGTCATGATACGTCATCAGAAGTGTCCACTAATTTGAGGGCTGAGGGAATAGGATGTGTCTTTTAAGTGTTTGGACCGCAGCCAGAGTCTCTGCAGCAGAAACAAGACCTCACAGCCAGGCCATCGATACATTCTCTCTCATAACAAATCCGTGGGTCTTGAGTGGGTGTCAGATAATGGAAGCAACACTGATCAATAAATACAACTTGCTATTAAGATTTTTTTCTGAGAATTAAATTGCTTGTTTGGGTCTGATTTTGATCGTGTTCGTTCTGTACCTGGATGTCTGCGTCTGGGGGCAGATATACTGTTGGTGTCTGATGTGTCTTTCATGTTTGTCTCTTTGTAACCGTCTCTCTCTCTCTCCTTCTCTTTCTTTCTTTCTCTTTCTCTTCCTTTCTTTATTTCTTTGTCTCTCTCCTCTTTCTTTCTTTCTTTCTTTCTTTCTTTCTTTCTTTCTTTCTTTCTTTCTTTCTTTCTTTCTTTCTCTCTCTCTCTCTCTCTCTCTCGCTCTCTCTCTCCTGCAGGTAGCACAGAACAGAAGGTTGGAACAATGCCCGATTCACCTGCTGATGTCAAAACCCAGCCCAGGTTGACTCCGCCCACAATGCCACCTCCACCCCCGGCCGTCAGCCAGGCACCCAATCGCAACGCTTCATTCACACCCACCACCAGTAGGTCAAGTAAGGCATTTTTGTAATTCATTATTTCTCTGTTTGCACTTTGCACCCAAATAGGCACTCTAAAATATGTATGCATGCAATCTTTCAATTTCAAAAATACTTCTAGCATATTTTACCTGGCATAAACTACTATTCTGTGTTGCTACCATGTCTGTGTTTCCCTTGAATGCCTGAATCCTCTTTGTAACTTTATAAAGAACCTTGTAAATTCCCTGAGGTAGTACTATGTATCTATCTTGAAGGTGTTTTGTGCTTCATTGGGCCAGGCAGGATGTGAACAGAATAGTGAGCTGGTAGGAGTGCTGCATCAGCTCTTCTCTGTCATTGGCACGGCTCTACCTCTGCGTCTGTTAGGCTGTTAGGAAGGGAACCTGCCTGGGCTGCAGGGGAAACAGGCTGCCACTGGCTGCTGCTGGGCTCCATAGCCCTGGCTGTGGGTTTCTTGATGATAGCTTCAAAATGACGAAGACTTCAGTCACTTGTGTGTGTACAGGTAGAATCCCGTTTGGAACAAGTGTCTTGGAGTATGTGTGAGAATGGCTGTGGCATTGTCTCAGTGTGTGTGTGTCTGTGTGGGGGCTTGTTTACCGGCTGTAGTGGTACAGGGGGCATTGCTAGGCTCGCCGGGCTACAGACCACTTTCTCCCCTATATAACAATGACAGGCCGTGTTGTTTCACCTGTTGTAAAACAGTGTAGCTCGCTCTCCCCTCTAAAACCAGAACACAAGTGGCAGGTCACATGGTTAGCCCACTTGTGTACCGACTGACCAGGCTCCAATGGACAGATTAGATTTGAGGGTAGAAATGAGAGGAACTGTATACTGGAACATATATTCAAAAACCATCTAACACACACTGTTGGCGTACTGCCATATGCACTCCAACAAACTGGGGGAGAAATGAAACTCCCTGCAGATTGAAATGTTTTCAAACATATTAGGCATGGGTGGTACTCAGATCGTCATACCATCCTTCTCTCATCTCCGCCCTTCTCTCATACCGGGATATACGGTCATACCGTCCTTCTCTCATACCGGGATATACGGTCATACCATCCTTCTCTCATCTCCGCCCTTCTCTCATACTGGGATATACGGTCATACCGTCCTTCTCTCATACTGGGATATACGGTCATACCGTCCTTCCCTCAAACCGGGATATACGGTCATACCGTCCTTCTCTCATACCGGGATTTACGGTCATACCGTCCTTCTCTCATACCAGGATTTACGGTCATACCGTCCTTCTCTCATACCGGGATATACGGTCATACCGTCCTTCTCTCATACCGCGATATACGGTCATACCGTCCTTCTCTCATACCGGGATATACGGTCATACCGTTTTTCTCTCATACCGGGATATACGGTCATACCGTCCTTCTCTCATACCGGGATATACGGTCATACCGTCCTTCTCTCATACCGGGATATACGGTCATACCGTCCTTCTCTCATACCGGGATTTACGGTCATACCGTCCTTCTCTCATACCGGGATATACGGTCATACCGTCCTTCTCTCATACCGGGATATACGGTCATACTGTCCTTCTCTCATACCGGGATATACGGTCATACCGTTCTTCTCTCATACCGGGATATACGGTCATACCGTCCTTCTCTCATACCGGGATATACGGTCATACCGTCCTTCTCTCATACCGGGATATACGGTCATACCGTCCTTCTCTCATACCGGGATATACGGTCATACCGTCCTTCTCTCATACAGGGATATACGGTCATACCGTCCTTCTCTCAGACCGGGATATACGGTCATACCGTCCTTCTCTCATACCAGGATATACGGTCATACCGTCCTTCTCTCATACCGGGATATATGGTCATACCGTCCTTCTCTCATACCGGGATATACGGTCATACCGTCCTTCTCTCATACCGGGATATACGGTCATACCGTCCTTCTCTCATACCGGGATATACGGTCATACCGTCCTTCTCTCATACCGGGATATACGGTCATACCGTCCTTCTCTCATACCGGGATATACGGTCATACCGTCCTTCTCTCATACCGGGATATACGGTCATACCGTCCTTCTCTCATACCGGGAAATATGGTCATACCGTCCTTCTCTCATACCGGGATATACGGTCAGACCGTCCTTCTCTCATACCGGGATATACGGTCATACCGTCCTTCTCTCATACCGGGATATACGGTCATACCGTCCTTCTCTCATACCGGGATATACGGTCATACCGTCCTTCTCTCATACCGGGATATACGGTCATACCGTCCTTCTCTCATACCGGGATATACGGTCATACCGTCCTTCTCTCATACCGGGATATACGGTCATACCGTCCTTCTCTCATACCGGGATATACGGTCATACCGTTCTTCTCTCATACCGGGATATACGGTCATACCGTCCTTCTCTCATACCGGGATATACGGTCATACCGTCCTTCTCTCATACCGGGATATACGGTCATACCGTCCTTCTCTCATACCGGGATATACGGTCATACCGTCCTTCTCTCATACAGGGATATACGGTCATACCGTCCTTCTCTCAGACCGGGATATACGGTCATACCGTCCTTCTCTCATACCAGGATATACGGTCATACCGTCCTTCTCTCATACCGGGATATATGGTCATACCGTCCTTCTCTCATACCGGGATATACGGTCATACCGTCCTTCTCTCATACCGGGATATACGGTCATACCGTCCTTCTCTCATACCGGGATATACGGTCATACCGTCCTTCTCTCATACCGGGATATACGGTCATACCGTCCTTCTCTCATACCGGGATATACGGTCATACCGTCCTTCTCTCATACCGGGATATACGGTCATACCGTCCTTCTCTCATACCGGGAAATATGGTCATACCGTCCTTCTCTCATACCGGGATATACGGTCAGACCGTCCTTCTCTCATACCGGGATATACGGTCATACCGTCCTTCTCTCATACCGGGATATACGGTCATACCGTCCTTCTCTCATACCGGGATATACGGTCATACCGTCCTTCTCTCATACCGGGATATACGGTCATACCGTCCTTCTCTCATACCGGGATATACGGTCATACCGTCCTTCTCTCATACCGGGATATACGGTATTACTGGCTTAGTACACAAGGTGGCGGCAAAAAAAACAACATTGGGCATCTATTACCAGAATGCTAACAAAATTAGCACAAGTATTATTGAATTTCAATGGAGGTTGCTAGCTAAATATGCTAAGGAGTGCAAAATGAAAATCAACTAATTGCAGAGACAGGCAATCCTGCTAAGAAATGTATACATATATAGGTAGGCGCTACCGAATGTCATTTTTGGTGAGTTTGGACATTTACAAGCGAATGTGGACGAGAGACATTGTCCAAATGAACAAAGTTCCGACGCATGCTTGTCTTAAGGAAGAACAGTACTGGAAATCAAGATGGTGGAAGCTGTACAGATAACTCATCCAAAGTGTTTTGACTTCTCAAACATGGCAGAAAGCTAACACAGTATGATTCCCCGTCACCTTATTAGTTTAGCCACTTACTTACATTAACTCGCAAGTTAAAATTAGGGATCGTGTCAATACATAATTCTGCATTTTTCACACAGGAAAGAAAGATAAAACGCTAAAGAAATATCTTGCTGCATTTTTTTAAACACAGACTAATTTCATGCTTCAGTTGTACTTCTCCACTCAGATGAGAATTCACCATGAGAATTCACCATGGGCATTCAGCACTCTGACGGATGTCTAGCTACTTTGCTCCAGGTGCTTTTCACGGGTGTCGGCAGCTTACTTTTCTCTGGCAAAATGCAAGATTAACTCTCAACAAAACATTAGGAAATGTAGCTGGCTCACATTCTTTCTATGATAAACAATAGAAATAGGATGGCCATGTACTTATTTTTTTACATTGGAAGCTCATTAACTTGTGTAGCTAGCTGCCGGCCAAATAGCATTGCACTTCTGTTGTCATCTGATGAAAGTGAAGCTATTTTCTCCGCAATGTGTTATACTTGTGTATTTTTCTGTGAAGGCCCACTATAGTTGCACATCCCTGATGACTCGATTGAAGCAAAATAACACTGTTGGCTTTCAATATAAAACCCGACCACTGGACTTACCTTGCTCCGCTTTCTCCCATTGTGATAATTCAAAGGGACACGTGGCTGGCTCCACTGTTCTGGGGAACTACGGTTAGCCTTATAATGTAAAATAATGTGTCAGGTGAAATGAAGAATGCCATCTGCTTTGTCACTTAGCGCACAAGTTGACGAAAGGTTTTCACTTTAAAAGTAGCTACAAATATTCAAATTGTATTGAAAAGCCTCAAATAAGTAGTTTCAATATTTCAAAATACCCCGGTATACGGTATATATGGTATACCGCCCACCAAGCTTAAATCATATCATATTAAACTCACTCACACATGCATACGTCCTTTAATATCACAATAATTCAGCCACATACGCCCAAGACCAAGAATAAACAAAACATCAAAACATCAGAATTGTATGCATTATACACTGTGTATAAACACTCAAAAACAACCCATATCAGAAACATCAGAGGAAACAGAATAGTATATAGTATATAGTAGTATATAGTAGTATAATAGTATAATAGTATATGATGAGATCCAAATATTATTGCATTCGGATTGAGACATACATCTTGTTGTGACAGTCACTGAAGACAAGGGATGGAGTGTAAGAATATCCCACCAATGTTGGGTAATGTACCATTCAGTAGATGAAGCAGGGGAAAAGGTGGAGCGTGGAACGGAGGGAGTAGTGGAGGGGTGTGGAGCAGGAGTGTGGCAGCCAGGCAGGGTGGGGAGGTGGGGTGGGGTGGGGGTGCCCTGAACCTGAAAGCTGCCAATCTACTTTCAGCTGGTGGACATGTGCAAGGACTGATTTAGCAACACACCTGCTATTGGAATAAACTAACACAGGCCACAGGCCTATTTTTGGCACCTCTTTAACACGTTCCTCTTATAGTTGTGTCCTACTGAGTGAGTGGGTGAGCGAAAGTTAGAAACAGACTGGCGAAGGGGAGGAGGGCCACTGGGAGAGAGGGGGAGGGTCAAACGGTCCCACTTGTGAGAGGCAGCTGAAGTTACTGCACACAGAGCCTTCACTCAAACTGGTATGAGCCGTGGCGGAGCAGGAGCAGCAGAGTACATGTTAGTAGCCAAGTGTCTTTAACCAGCCTTAGTGTGTGCCCTGGCCTCAGCCTTAGTGTGTGCCCTGGCCTCAGCCTTAGTGTGTGCCCTGGCCTCAGCCTTAGTGTGTGCCCTGGCCTCAGCCTTAGTGTGTTCCCTGGCCTCAGCCTTAGTGTGTGTCCTGGCCTCAGCCTTAGTGTGTGCCCTGGCCTCAGCCTTAGTGTGTGCCCTGGCCTCAGCCTTAGTGTGTTCCCTGGCCTCAGCCTTAGTGTGTGCCCTGGCCTCAGCCTTAGTGTGTGCCATGGCCTCAGCCTTAGTGTGTTCCCTGGCCTCAGCCTTAGCGTGTGCCCTGGAGCTCTCCACCTTAACCTTAAGGATGCATGTGCCTTCACCACCCTCGTCGACCCTGTCCTCCGGCGCCCTCACACCGCATGGTGCCCGGGGGGAGGAGGTAGAGGGACAGGAGGAGGATGGAGGAGGACAACAGACTGGTACTGACGGAGGGCCTCTCTCCCTCTCTCTCCCTGCAGTGCTGAACGGGAGCAGTCACTCAAGTCACTCGCCCACGTCGCTCAACGGGGCGCCCTCTACACCCAACGGCTTCAGCAACGGCCCTGCCATGTCGTCCACCGCCTCCCTGTCCAATCAGCAGCTGCCGCCGGCCTGCGGAGCCCGCCAGCTCTGCAAGCTCAAGCGCTTCCTCACCACGCTGCAGCAGTTCGGCAACGACATCTCGCCCGAGATCGGAGAGCGGGTCCGCAGTCTGGTGCTGGGCCTGGTGGTAAGTCCTGCTCGCCTCTTCTCCTCTTCTCTCTCCCTCTCCCCTTGTCTGTCTATCTCTTCCACTCGCTCTCCTACTTTTCTGGAGCTACGGTACTTACTTAGTTGTGTCCAACATCTCTTTCTGTCTCTCCATGTCCAGCTCTGTCTGTCTCCTAGTTATACTGTGAAGCTTCTTCTCCAAGTGTTCCAATCTCTCCTTTCCTCTGGTTTTTGACAGAATTCCACCCTGACCATAGAAGAGTTCCACTCTAAACTCCAGGAGGCTACCAACTTCCCGCTGCGTCCCTTTGTCATTCCGTTCCTCAAGGTAAGCACATCAAAACACAACGTAGACACTCCCTCCCTGTTCCCAGTAGTCTGCCAAGGAATCCCCAGGTTATTTTCCAGTATATCCCTATGAGCAGCTTTCACTTCTGGTATCAGCTAGCATATGGCGATGAAAGTACGAGCTTTCAAGAACAAAACCCACCCAAACAAACAAAGAATATTCTCCGGATGGCTGGCCAGTGTAGAAAGCGACCTGGTTTCTGTGCCTGAGCCGTGTGTGATTCTCCATTAGTGTGTGGGTGTGGAGCTGATTGAAGCTCAGTAGATAAAGGGAGTAGGACCCTGCCGATTTCCAACCTAGTCTGCTGCCGCCTGCCTGGCGCTGGGCTGATCTGCTGGTCCATATGGCCATCGTTTGCGATTCATTAAAACTGGCACACGAGTGTTTACCCTGAGTGGCGCGGCGTGGAGCGGAGGGAGGGAGGGAGGGGTAAATAAGGCTCCCTGACAGATGTTGCCGGCCCGGGGCGGCTAACACGCAGAGCTTTTCACTCTGGCTGATGTCTTTGGCCTGATCCTGTTACCTGCATCGTCAAAAAGTCACAGAGACGAGAGCAGAGAAAGCGAGAGACAAAGTCCATCCTTCCGAACAACTGTCATTATTCATAACACATTACTCTGCTGGGTTCCAGAAGTCACAATGCCAGCTGTTCAATATATAACACATGTAGCAAATGTGACAGTAGGGAATAGGGAACGTTTGGCACTGAGGCCTTCAGGGACAGTGCTGACGGTTCTGCTGGAGGGAGGGGCAGTCCTGCTGACACTGCGTGTGCGTGTCTGTGTGCGCGCGTGCCTGTGTCTGTCTGTGTCGGTGCTGAGTGCTGACTGTGCTGCTTGGTGGTGACTAGGGCCCACATTCCTGTGTGTCCCACACACTCTGTCTCTCTGTCCCTCCTGTTTATTCCCAGAGCAGAGGGACATATGGAGGACAACAGGGGGGCGGGCCAAGCTGGAGTCATGCCTGGTTATTAACTATAATTGCAGACATGGTGGTGGCTTGTACGGTTGTGGATGGAATGTATTCCACACACCACATACCAACACAAATACATTCACATACATACAATACATTCACTACGGAGATCTTGGTTAGCTCAGTGAGGGAAAGATTGTTGTGTAGATTAACAAGCAAACAGTATCTGCTTTTTAGAAAGGTGTTAACTAGCAGCCAGGCAGCATGTCCACAGTGTGATAGATAGATAGATAGATAGATAGATAGATAGATAGATAGATAGATAGATAGATAGAGATACTATGGATGGATGGATGGATACTGTAGGTAGATAGATACTATAGATTGATAGATACTATAGATAGATAGATAGATAGATAGATACTATAGATAGATACTATAGATAGATACTATAGTATAGATAGATGGATACTAGATAGATACGATAGATACTATAGATAGATACGATAGATAGATAGATAGATAGATAGATAGATAGATAGATACTATAGATAGATACAATAGATAGATAGATTGATAGATAGATATATAGATAGATAGATACTATAGATAGATACTATAGATAGATAGATATTATAGATAGATACTATAGAAAGATAGATACTATAGATAGATACTATAGAAAGATAGATACTGTAGATAGATAGATAGATAGATAGATAGATACTATAGGTACTATAGGTACTACAGATATATACTATAGATACTATAGATAGATAGATAGATAGATAGATAGATAGATAGATAGATAGATAGATAGATAGATACGATAGATACTATAGATAGATACTATAGATAGATACGATAGATACTATAGATAGATACGATAGATATATACGATAGATAGATACTATAGATAGATACTATAGATAGATACTATAGATAGATAGATAGATACTATAGATAGATACTATAGAAAGATAGATACTATAGATAGATAGAAAGATAGATAGATACTATAGGTACTATAGGTACTACAGATATATACTATAGATAGATAGATAGATAGATAGATAGATAGATAGATAGATAGATAGATAGATAGATAGATAGATAGATAGATAGATACTATAGGTACTATAGGTACTATAGGTACTACAGATATATACTATAGATAGATAGATAGATACTATAGAAAGATAGATACTATAGATAGATACTATAGAAAGATAGATACTATAGATAGATAGATAGATACTATAGGTACTATAGGTACTACAGATATATACTATAGATAGATAGATAGCTAGATAGATAGCTAGATAGATAGATAGATAGATAGATAGATAGATAGATAGATAGGTACTACAGATATATACTATAGATAGATAGATAGATAGA